>NW_008329365.1:753961-759216 GCF_000622305.1 Nannospalax galili
AATATGAATATGAATATCAGAAAGATCAGAAAGTTACTCCAGGGGAGGAAGAGAAACTTACATGTATGAAATCAGCTTTCTTTTTTAAAAAAATAATTTATTATTTTAATTTTATGTGTGTGAGTGTATTGTTTCCATGTGTGTAAGTGCACCAGGTGCATGCAATGTCTGCAAAGACCAGAAAAGGGTGTTAAATCCTCTGCAACTGGAGTGACAGATGGTTGTTAGCTGTCAAGTGGGTGCTGGGAATCGAACCTGGGTCCTCTGGAAGAGCAGCCAGTGCTCTTAACTGCTGAGCCATCTCTTCAGCCCTGAAATCTACTTTAAGAGCTAAAACATTTTCGAAAGATTGGGAGAATGTCTAGCATGGGAATTCATTGGTAAAGGCCCATGGAAAGCAATTTTTAAATAAAGGCAATGGGAATTAAAACTCAGTTTGGTGAATAAAAGATATGGCAAATCACGTCTAAACCTCTTTACCTATTCAGTCCTCTCCTAGGGGGAAAAGAGCCACTCAGATAGCCTTTTCCCAGGGTGCACTGGAACCTTTTCTGAACAAAGCCCATGATGGACTAGGACATTTTCTCTTCATTAACACTTCATTAAGCTTTGTCAGATAAAAGCCTCCTAGCCAGATCCTGGCAAGGGACTCTTACTGGGGTGATAATGATGAGAAAATGCAGGTTTTTGACCTACTTCAGAGTTGTTGAATGTAGGCTAAAATATATTTTGATAATGTTGGCTGTAAAATGGATATTAAACATCAATTTATGCTGGGTGGTGTAAATAAAACACATAGGCATGAATAAAAAGACATGCTTGCCACTGGGACACATCTCAGAGCATTTCTGTGGTTTGTTGTAAACAATTAAACCATCTGAGCTGTGTTGGACTCCACAAAGGATGAGCTTTTGATAGATTTACAACCTGTATCTACTTTTTAAAAATACCTCTTTCAAAAACAGACCTGACAGTTTTACATGGCCCCTGGGATATGGGTGCTTCTTTCACTAATCAATGTCCTCTGTCTGTTTAATATTTATCAACTAGCAGGTGTTCTTAGAATTAAACACTGTTCTTTTCCTAGTATTCCTAAAAGCTCTGTCAACTGAATTTAATATCCTGTGAATGCCTGAACGTACAGGAATTTGATGTAAAAACATATTTAATCTTTACTTTGAGGAAGCTTTTGACTGCAAAACACACACACACACACACACACACACACACACACACAGAGAGAGAGAGAGAGAGAGAGAGAGAGAGAGAGAGAGAGTAAAAACTATCTCAAATTGCATGAGCCCTAGAAATATTTCATGTGGACTGGAAGGGCAATCAAATACCACTCCAAGATTGTGTGTGTGTGTGTGTGTGTGAGTGTGTGTGTGTGTGTGTGTGTGTGTGTGTGTGTGTGTGTAGTTTTGTATACTATATATGTAGATTCTGGAGAATAAAACAAATGATAGAATGGCATTTGCAAGGTATTATTACTGGGCCCAGGGTTCATATTGTAGTGCTTTTAAGCAATGTTAGGCTAACAGTAAAGCAGATTTCCTCAAAAAAGAAAAACTCACCATCCCAGCATTCCACTGAGCAGAAGAGGATTGAGACAGGAAGTAGATGAGCAGACACCTGCCGTGTGCAAGGGCTTTGGCTATTCAGTGTCATCACAGATCTCTGAATCATTTCACTGGTGGAAAGCCTTTGCTTCCCTGGACTTTACTTTTATTCTCTTTCCATAATGAAGTGTAGGAGCTCGTGCTTTTTTTCAGTCTCATTTTCACAAAAAGTGTCAATATTTTGATAACTTTATCAAATTACCTTATGATTAACTCCAAGGAAAATGGTCCGGGATCAATTCATCCAGTAAATATAATTGGGTCCATTATGTGTCAGATGTACTACGAATCACTGAAGGCCCAATGGTGATGTTAGAGAGATGGATGCTGTGATGGCTAATCCTGGGTGTCAACTTGACTGGATTTGGGATTAACTGAAATGAGAGAGATCTTCTTGATTGGATCATCTGAAGCTGGAAGACACACCCTAAATATGGGTGTTACCTTCTAATGGCAGCCCGTATAAAAGGCCGCGGCAGAGGAGAACTCCTGGCTTCTTGCTGCTTGCCTTCTCTCTTGCTGGTGAATTGTCTTGCTGCTGTAGACTGAAGACTAGCTGATCTTTTGGAATTCGTCAGACCTTCAATGCCAGATCGGGACTACTAAGACATCCAGCCTTGTGGACTGAGCGACTTTGGATTCTCATCCTCTCCAGTGTGGTGCAGCCATTGTTAGACTACTCAGACTCTGTCCTGTGAGCTAAGCTGATAAATCTCTATACATATATATATTCATCCTACTGGTTCTGTTTCTTAGCAGAACCCTGAGTAATACAGACACAAATAGGATTGAAATCAGTGGTGAGTGCAGGAGCCAATACAGATACCAGAGAGGAAGAGGGAATTTGAGAAACCAGGGTCTTGAAGGCCACCACGAAAATTTTGTAGCCAAGTGCTATAAAAGTCAAGCAGAGACCTTGGCCACCCTAAGAACTGGTCTCAGAAATCTAAGAAAATAACTCATATGAGAACTCTGCTGAGGCTGATTGTACACAGTTCCTCACTGATGCCAGTTGAATGCAAAAAATAGAATCAGCCAGGCGTGGTGGTACATGCCTTTAATCTTAGCACTTGGGAGGCAGAGGCAGGTGGACCTTTGTGAGTTTGAGGCCAGCCTGGCCTACATAGTGAGTTCCAGGCCAGCTGGGGCTACAGAGAGACCCTGATAAAAAAAAAAAAAAAAAAAAAAAAGAATCAGAGAATTAATTATGCCAAATATCACATAGTGAACATCTTATAAGGCTGGATTCAGAGATCTCTGAGTGGGGGGTGTCATGTAGGAGCATGGTTTTAGAAAGCCTTGCTCTCTCTTTAGTCCTTAAAGTTCCTTGATCTCTGACAGCGACAGTCTCTCCTTTATATGGCTCTTGTGCTGGGAGTATCCCAGTCTCCGTGGGGCCCCGACTACCTGTTGTTTACAGAAGAGGTTTCCTAATTCTCAGGTTTCCTAATTCTCAGATTACTTACTTTGGAACAATGGTGTCTGTGGTGGCATGATTTCATCTTTATATTCTCAATTAGAAGTTTAAAATATCTTACACCACACTATGCCTTTCTTAACAAAAGAATATTGACGCTGGAAACAAAACTCAAAATTGCATGGTCTCAGGACAGTCCTTTAAGTTGAAAACGTCTAGCTGTATCAAGATGCTGTTGTCTTTACTGTTCTTGTGTCTCTGTGGGCTGTTGATAACTTTAGCAGGGATTGTTGTTGACCCATGGCCCAGAGTTTGGGAAGTACTAGTGTGGATGCTATTGCCAGAGGCAGCGTTTCCCAGGAAATTACTTCTAAGAGCTGTTGCTCCAGATGTGTCCCCTGAACTGTTGGAGTCTGACAGGTGGGGATCTGTGCTCATCTCTAGTTTCTGTGACAGAAATTGCAGTGTGACAAAGGGTATTGCACCTGTGTTCTATGGTGTACTATAATCTACTTCAGTGACAACCTGATGAGGCTTGGGGTTTCAGGGGGAGTGATCGATGTACTGTCTTGGCTTTAGCAAACCTTTTCTTTGTATCCTGTGTGACATACTCATTAATAATCTGAGAAAATAAAACTAGACACAACTTTCTGGTTGGAGGGTTATTTCAAAAATGCCTTACAAAGGAGAGAGGGCTTATTTGAGAGTAGGCAAAGGCTAGGCTAGACTGCCATCTCTGTCATGGCTGGCTGAGTGATCGTGGACCAATTGTGTCATTTATTGGGTCTCAGTTTCATCATCCGTAAGAGGAGAATGGCATTCCCCAGGGCAGACCTAGTTATCTTCGGGATAAAAAAGTCCTAACAGTAGCCTGCCATTCACAAGCAATTAGGCTCCTTAAGCCTAAGAAACACAGTGCATTTCTTTGCTTTGAGTTAATATTGTAACCACTCATTGATGTACAGTTATCACACACTGCTACCATGTCTATTTATAAAAAAGAGGAAAACTAGGATTACTTAATAGAGGTATGAAAATAAGGCATTATTCATCTGAGAGTGAGGAGTGAGCCTCTTGCTTCTGGCCTCTGGAGAATCAAGCTGGAGGAATTCTTACATTTACTTTTAGAAATGTGTAAGAAAAATTATAGGACAAACAATTCAAAACTTACACAAAGAGAGCAAACCCTAAAGGTGTAGTACATCAAAAATAAAAGGCATTGTAGCTGGGTATGATGGTACATGGTACACACTTTTAATCCCAGCACACAGGAAGCAGAGGCAGGTAGATCTCTGTGAGATTGAGGCCAGCCTAGTCTACATAGTAAGTTCTAGGCCAGGGAGACCCTGTCTCTAAATAAATAAAAATAAATAAATAAATAAATAAATAAATAAATAAATAAATGGCAGCTGTATGGAATCATTTTTAAAAATCCATGAAATAGTCAATGTTTTTAAAATATATAATCAGCAGAAAGTGATTTAAACTGAAATTTGCTATATGCTCTATGTTGTATTACACAGATAATATGATTTAATTGTACTCTTAATTATGATGTTAGTGAAATAGTTTTGGGTTCCCTATAATCCTGTGAAGTGTCACCTCGTTTTATATAAGAGAAAACTGAGATCAGAAACACTGAATGGTTGTCAAGGTTGTCTCTCAGGCAAGAAGCACAGTCAGGATTTAACCAGGTACCTTCGGCTTCAGATCACGAGTCTCCCTGTGTTACAGGTCAGACATTGCTACTTCCTAACACAGAGCAAGCATCCAAGGCATTGTCCTCAGCCCAGAACGTCTCACCTATCTTATTCTGCTCTTTTTCTCTTCCTACAAGATGACCTTGAATCCCTTTCTGGCTGTGTATGTGTGGAATGCTTTGGTTCATACCGAATGAACAGGTTCCAAAGGGATCATCGCTGGCCCCAGTGATATGGAAGGATGCGGTGGGGCAGAACCAAGAGGTGGAGGATGAACTGGAGCAGCACTATGCATGCCTTGTGGTGGCATGCATAATGTCCTTTTGGAGATGTGGGAAACCAGGCCCCATGGTTTGGAGGAGGGGAGTGCTTTGGTCTTTCATTAGATGATCATCTCATTTTCCTCCAGCTGAGTAAGGAGAAACATAGCATTTCATCCTGAACTAGCCAATTTTAGAAATATTCTGTGGTTTCTATAAACGTGCATATGTAGACTTTCTATATTTTATTTTAAAATAT
>NW_008329365.1:759391-761735 GCF_000622305.1 Nannospalax galili
TATATTCTTTGACAATTTCATAGGTGTATATAAAGTATTTTGATCACAATTACTCTTCCCTTACCTCCTCCTTTCCCCTTCTACCTCTGGAACCTTTGTTTCCAACACCCCCGCCTACTTCCACACCTTTTTAAAAACAAGTTTAATAAGTTCAATTATGGTTGCTTACCTGGAGCATGGTTGTGGGTCAGTTACTGAGCATGAACAACTTGCCAGTGGCTACATACACCACTGGAGAAAAATGATGCCCCTTCCCCCCACAGACATTAACTGGCAATAGCTCTTCAGAGAGGGATGGCTATGAGGGCTCATGAATCACTCCCCCATATGATGGAGATTTTAATGTTCATTTGACTATACTGGTCCATTAAAATAAGCAACTTGTTTTTAATTAAAGATGAATTTTCAAAGTCTAATGGATACTTTGGGATAGCTTTTAAAAATATTTTATTTTTTTATGTGTATGAGTATATTGCCTGCATATGTGTAAGTGCACCCATGTGGTGCTAGTTTCCATGGAGGTCAGAAGAAGGTGTTTAATCCCCTGAAACTGGAGTTACAGATGGTTGTTAGCCACCACATGGGTGCTGGGAATCGAACCCGAGTCCTCTGCAAGATCAGTAAGTGCTCTTACCTGCTAAGCCATCTCTCCAGCCCCTGGGATTGCTTTTAATGTGTAAATCATTCTTGGTTCTTTGGGCTTCTCTGATGTGGTCTTTGTTTCTCAGAACTGCGCAACATAGCGACATAAATCTGCGGTATAGTCACTGTTCCCTGACACCTGGGTCTTCAGTTTGGCTGTTCCTCTTGCTGGCTGCATGACCAACCTTGGCCAAGTCCCTGTATCTCTCTGAGCCAATATTTCTTTGTATAAAATGATAATGGATGATGTAATGATTAGAACGAGGTAAGAGCTTTGTTCAGCTATAAGCACTGTGTAAGCATTTAGGTTTTTTTTTTATTATTATGGTTAGAAGGAAATGAAAAAATTCAAAGATTTTTACCATGATTGTAATGTTTGGTTACATTTCATCTGATTGGACCACTTTCAGGTTTCCTTTATTGGGGAAGGTTCTAGCTCAAACCTTTCTTCTGTGTAAGTAAATCACACTAAGGCCACCTCTGGGCTCCATTACCCTTTCTCTGTTTCTTCTCAGCCCGTGTTCTGTACATATTGTGGCACTTGATTAATCTCAGATGGCAGCAAATCAGCAAGCCAGGCCACTACAGAGGCCTCTGGAGCCTTCCCTGTTTGTAATTTAGCTTGATTCTCCTTTCTACACAGGCTTGCTTCCCAGTGCCAGTGCCAGGGCTGACTTGACTTGAGTATAATCCGTAAGTGTTAGAAACACAAGAGTCCCTGCTGGCACCTTCTGGTCATGTGTTGTGACCAAAAGTGGCCCAGGCATTGGGTGCCTTGCTAAGTGACTGGCAATCAGAGGCACTCCCAGAAAAGGGCCTCCCAGTGGGTCAGATTTTCAGTGAAGGTGAGATGTGCAAATGCTAAAGTGTCTGGGATAACATTAGCAGGGAAGGAGACAGATTTACACCACGGTGGTTTTGCAGAGTGCCAAGAGCAAGCCTGCAGCTTCCGTTATGCCACCACCTCAACTACCCTCATCCCCTGAGCAGAACATCTGTCTTCTCCAACCTTCCCCCTCCCAACTTTTTTCCTTTCTCAAACCTTCAGGCCATGTTAGAGATTCACCTGTGTCACACCCAATCATCAGTGACAAGAGACCAGTGGGATGAGTGTCATGACCCTGGTAATCCTTGAAGGGGTGACAGGAAAGGAGGGGGGTGGGATCAGGGGAGAAGAGACAGACGTTACAGGAGGTTGAGGCCAAAAGGTTGTCACTATAATCACCAGAGGCCATTTAAGTGATGTCCTGAAACAATGCATGGGTAATTCAGTTATTCCTAAAATGCAGGTTAATTCAACAGAGGAACGGAAAGTGACTGGGAAGTAGGAAAGGAAGATCAGAATTTGGCAAGAAAAACAGGATGGAACTCAAAGTTCTGAGGGGCTGGAGAATTTTTCAGGAACAGGGATTTTAGACTGAGTTTTTTGTCAGAGAATGAGGAAGTCAAGGGAATCTCAGAGGCTTGAAGGGTAGAAAACAGACCCCATAGGTGCTCTGGCTCCTGCCTGACTGTTCCAGGCTTTATCCTGAGTACAATTTTATTTATTCTTTTCTATTTACTATTTATTTAATTAATTCATTTATTATTCCTTGTCTTTCTCTTGAATTTTTGTCAATTTTACACATTTTGATAATATTTAGATTCCCTCTCCTATCTGCAGCCCCTTATTACCCCATCCCAATATTGTATGCTCTATTAT
>NW_008329365.1:761768-777308 GCF_000622305.1 Nannospalax galili
ACTTTAATTTTTAATAAATTTGGGAGCTTTTCTTGCAAGATAGTTTAATGGCATTTAGATCCCCTTCCCTCTCCATACCTCCACCCACTGTCTATAACCCAATTTAATGTACTCTCATATATATATGGCATATATCTCAAATTTGTGTCCCCAAATGTCCTTCAGTGTGGGTTCATTCACTGGAGCCTGGTTAACCTACCAAGAGTCTCACACTTGAAAGACACTGACTCTCCCCTTCCCATCAGTTTCTAATAGTTCCTCAGCTAGAATTGGGGTTTCTTACCCACTTCCCCACATCTATGCTGGGATTTTGTCTGGTTTGAGATTACCTGGGACTCACACCATTGCTGTGTGATCTGCCTAGCTGTCATGAAAACTGTATCCTTGTGGCGATTTACCACCTCTGACATTTACAGTCTTTCCACCCCAGTGTCCACAGTGATCCCTGAGCCTGAGAGGCAGAAGTTTGATATAGATGTCCTATTCGGGGATAAGCAGCCTGAGGCCTCTTATTCTCTGCATGTTGGCCAGTTGTGGGTTTCTGTTAGTCACCATCTGCTGCATAAGGAAGCTTCTACAGTGAGTTAAGAGGCACATTACTCTATGGGTATAACAATAAGGCATTAGGGATGATTTTAATACTTTATCTATTGAGCAGAGTGAAATACTATTAAGTTCTCCCCTGTGGTTTCTCACCTGTCAAGCCACACGTTCCTAAGTTTGATATCAATGCCACGTATAGGCTCTGTCTTATGAAGTGGACCTCAAATCCAATTAGAATGTGATTGATTGGTTATTATTTATTTATTTTTGAGACAAGGTTTCACTATGTAGCCCTGCCTGGCTTGAAACTTGATACACAGATCAGGCTGTCCTCAAACTCAGAGATACACCTGTCTCTGCCTCCTAAGTGCTGGGACTAAAGGTGTGGGCCACCATGTTCAACTTGAGTAAAATTTTAAATAGTTTTTTGGTGCTCTCTTCTTTTTCTTTTAAGATTTATTTTTGTGAATTTAAAAATTTGCTTGCTTTTATTTTTATTTATTTTAGACATGGTATCCTGTAGTCCCAGCTGGCTTAAAACTTACTATGTAGACCAGGCTGGCCTCAATCTCACAAGTGCTAAGATTAAAGGCATGCACCACCATACCCAGATATCTTTGTTAATTTTTGATTGTGTGTATAAGAGTGTATGTGTATGGGCATGGGTATATGGGTGTAAGGCCCCTCAGAGTCCAGAAGAGAATGTTGGATCTCCTGGAGCTGGAGTCATGGGCAGTCATAGGCCTCCCAATGTAGGTGTTGGGAACCAACTAGTGTTCTCTGCAAGAGCAGCAAATGCTCCTAACTAGGAGCCTGTCTCTCTAGGCCCCTTTTCCTTTCTTTCTTGTCATTTATCTGGCCTGTTTCTCTAACCTACCCTTCTGACATGTAGACTTTGGCTCATTTAATTTTAGTAAAAGTGCATGATTTCACTTTTCCTCTTATTTTTTTCTCCTAAATCTTTAAATCCTTGGCTGAGTCACAGAGATCTGGCTAGAGAAAATCAGAATTGCAATCAAGGAATACATGGTATAATATTTTCCATTAAACAAATACTTGATCTCATTTATTACAAAGGCAATGGGCCCACAACAGCTCCAAGAGAGCCTGAAGATGGGGACTTTTAGCTATTTCCGATTTCTATCAGCTATCTCCCTACCATAAGAGTGATCACAAATAAATATACACAAGCAATGCAGATGTTGTCTAGGTTCACAGGCAGCCTCAGCACTCTTCTGGAAGTTCCACTTTCCAGGCATACTACCAATCCCCCAACCCTACACCCTCTATGGGGTAATTCTGAGGCCCCATTGAGAAGAAATTGGAAAATAAAAGCAGTGAATTTGAGCATCAAATCAGATTTTAGTATCTCCTAACCATTTTGACTTAGGAAATTACATAACCTTTGAAAGCTATGGGCTCTTCACTGTTAAATCAGATTGATAATACTGATCTTGTGGGACTAAGAACAGCAAACACCTGATCTCACTCCAGCACTCATCAGTGTTTGGAAAGGTAGGGAGCCCTTCTCAGTGCCACACACAAGGCCTCATTCAACTGATGATTTATTCAACCTTCACAATAGTCCTGTGAGGTAGAGCTGATTGAACAAGTGAAGAAAGTGATGTTCAGGGGAACTGAGCTTGGTCCAGACCTTGCATGTGTGAAGTAGTAGATGGGAACGTGTCTCAGAGGAAGGCTCATCCTATGTTTCAGAGAACAGACCTAGGAAAGATAACTCAGCAATGGAGGCCTGATTTCCTTTACCTTGGGACCTGGTGAAGCATCCCGTGGGCCTTAAGACCTCTTCACCGAGCCATGGCTATGACAGAGACAAGAAAAGCCCTTTCTGGAAGTGAGATATTTGTGCATGGATGCTTTCTCTAAGACCATAGCAGAGCAAATGGAAATTTCAGCTTCATATGCTAAGAATACACATATAGAACAAATTATTTGATGTAAGCTGATGAACAAAAAAAGAAAAGGGGAATCGTGTGGGCCTCGGGAAAACAAGTCTTCCCTCTGTGTCTATCACTGGGGTTGAGGGGGAGAAGATGGGTTCTCCAATCCACCATTCCCCAAGGCTCCCTGAAGCTTGTCAGGTTGCTTGGCTCCCTGTGACATAGGCCACTCCTGGCTTTGGCATCTCAGAGTGGGTAAGGAGCTGTTCTCAGTGCCTCATGTCCTGACTTGATCCAGCTTGCTCCCTCAGCTCCACCAGGAGATCCTGAGGCCCTAGCAAGAGCACAAAGGGGAAAGACGGGGTAGGCAAGCAGAGAGAGACTTTTTATTAATAGAAAAGAATCCAAAGTGCTGTGGCATACAGAGTGCTTGAGAACTACTTGCAAAGTGAAATAAATGCTGAACGTTAAGTACATAATTTGAGTAATTCATGTTCCAGATGGGAGAACAGTTTTATATGCTTATTCATATTATCCAAAGGTTCACAGCCACTCAGTCAACTGTTTCCTCAATCTCTGTCATTGTTGGCACCCTCTCAAAGGATCCTACATGACACAGCTTCATAGAGTCTTGGTTTCCAGGTGGCTTTTCATGCTCTTTTTAAACAACTGAAATGCCTGCCCCCCACCACCATTGGCCAGATTTTCCATCCAGTGTATCATGAATAGGTGAGACTTGTCACCATATGATGGCTGTGTCCCTCAGTGTTGTCAATCCCCCTTTTCTTTGTCATCAGATGATACAGTGCTCCTGGGCTTCCTTGAGCAGGCCTCAATGTGACGAGCAGGTTTCATGTTGAGCCGAAGTTCTAAGGGTAGTCCTGCTACCCGGAGAACTATGGGGTTAGCATCTGCATGACTTTGGGAGGATCTTTCTTAAGGTATAGGTTAACTCTATGCACATACAGTCCTCAGCCTCTCAAAATCAGAGAGAAAAGATCCAGGGTGGAACTTTCTTCTCTACCTTTGAAATCTCTCTTGAAGAATAGCCAGACCTTGGGCAACGTCTCCCTCAGGACTTTGGGCCTTTGGCAGGCTTCGGGCCTCTTCTTTCTCTCTCAACACCCCCGCCCCATATTCTTTCCTTTCCTCTTCTTCATAGTTGAACTATTGAACACGAAGTTTAAAGTCATGTCTGGCTGCCTTATGTCAGAGTTGCCATGGAAATGTGACCTGTTTCTCCAAATTAGGACATATTCCTGCTGCTTTTTCTCCCCCCCCCCTTTTTTAATGTGGTGTGTGTCCTCTTTCACACAACTTTTCTGCTTCTGTAAATCCTTCACTGATTTTTCTCCCCCAGAATGCTAATTTAAGTACCTATCCTCAGAGCTGGGTAGGTCCACATGCCTGGGAGGTACTTTGGTGATGCTCTACTCACCTGCATCCTCCATCCCTCTTTCTGGTAGTCTGTGGGAATGGCAACTATCACAGACTCTTCTAGTAGCTTTGCCCCCAATACCTTTTGGGTCAGGGCTGACACTAAATGAAATTCTGTTTTATCTAAAAGCCTTTTCTAAGTGGAAAGAGGTAAAGATGGCATAGCTTAGATTTCCAATATTACTTCTCAAACTTTCCCTCAGACAACTGTTTTAGGAACTACCAGTGTAATAAACAAGATTTAGGATAAACAAGGGTACAATCACTTTTTCTCATGCATATCATTTTAGGATCTGTTTTACTTACTTTTTCATTGTTTGTGAAAAAAATACCTTTAGCACAACTTAAAGAAGGAAGGGTTTATGCTGATTCGGAGTTTGAGATCATAGTCTATTATGGTGGGGAAGTGGTGGCACATGGCTGGTCATACTGCATCTGCAGTCAAGAAGCAGAGAGAAAGTGATGCATACTAGTGCTCAGCTTATTTCCTCCTTTGTGTTCAGTCCAGGACCCTAGCCTGTGAATGGTACTGCACACAGTCAGGGTGGGTCTTTTCTGCTCAATGAGGCCTTTCTGGAAATACCTTCATAAATACACCTGGAGGTGTATTTCCATGGTGATTCTAAGTACCATCAAGTTGACAATGAAAATGAACCATCGTAGGATCCCAGGAAAACAAGAACTTTAAGAAAGCTCTGTAATCTGAGGGTGTGATGGTTAGTGTTGTCAACTTGACAGGCTCTAAAATCATTTGGAAGATGGGCCACTGGGGAAAGGGTTACACTAAATGATGTGGGAAGACCCATCTTAAATGTGGGAAGGACCATTACCTAGGTTGGGGATCCTGAACTATATAAATGGAGAAAGGCAACTAAATAGCAGCATGTGTATATTGCATTGTTTCTCAGTCGCACCCACAATGTGACCAGCTACTTCGAGCTCCCGTTGCTTTGACTTCCCCACCATGATGGACTGTACCTCGGGCTGTGACCCAGAATAAACTCTTTCTCCCCCAAGTTGACCTTGCTGGGGTATTTTATCACAGCAACGGGAAAAGAATCCAAGTTAACAATAGAAATAGTCACTGTTAAAAATGAAGAAGAGGGCCAGGAGAGCTGACTCTGGCTAAGAGCACTGGTGGCTCGGCTCCTTCAGAGGACCTGGGTTTGGTTCCCAGCATCCATATGGCAGCTAACAACTGTCTGTAACTCCAATGTTGGGGACCTGATGCTCTCTTCTGGCCTCTGCAAGCGTGACACTCATGGGTGCCCTTACATACATGCAGACAAAACACTTCAACACATAGATACAACTGTATCAATTTTTTTTTAAATGAAGAAGGAAGGAAGTAGGTGAAAGGGCAGGGGATGAAAAAGAAGGAAGGGAAGAAGAGAGCCAGCTGGGCACCGGTGAGTTCCTTTCCTTCAGGGTTATTTCTGCATCATGGATTCCAGGTAGCTGTTTGAGGCGCTCGAGTCATAGGCCAGGTGAGAATGGAGAAGGGAAGAGAGAGAGAAAAACAAGGCAGACAACATCCTTTCCCTCTCATTCTTCCTTCTTTGTGCCAGGCATGTGAAGGCCAATTAGAAAAGATTCTTTTGCCCCTACTGAGGGGAGAAGGAAACAAACTTGGATGTGCTGTGGGATCACCTAGGGAATTAACAAACACAGATTCCCAGGACACTGTTACTGAGAGCCTCAGGCAATCATTTCAGGGTACATCTTGGGGACAAGAAGTTTTTTAAAGCAATTCATTTGATTTATGGGCTTGGGTGGGGATTGGTTCTGGAAGAAAAGATTCATGGCTTTTACCCTTTGGGTGTAAAGTGGCCATCTGAAACTCCTGGATGAAAGACTCACTCTTCTCAGATTTCGATAATTCAGATCCCCCCCCCCCCGCCCCGCCTATCACTTTGAGAAAATACAAGGTCAATGACTGGACTTCAAGGACATCATATTCCTTGATCTGGGAGAGGGGTGAAGGGAGAATTGGCAACACAAATTAGCTAGATAAACAAGGTAGTGCTGTCATAGGCCAAGGTCTACCACAAAGCTGGCCATGACAAGATAGGAACCCAGGCAAGGTCAGGGGTGGCTAATGTGGTCACACTTAGGGTGAAAGAAAAGCTCTTAGCTATGAACCTGAAGAACAAAAGAAAACATGACTTGGCATTTTGATTTGCTTCTGGAGTTTGGCCTAAAGCTGCTGATAGAACTTCCGGTGGCTCTTCTATAATAGTTCTTGAAGTTACTGAGTAGGCAGCTATGTTTCTTACACCTTTATCTTGCCATTGCCTGTGAGCAGTGGGCATACGTTATAGCAAGAGGTAGTCAATTCTCAAGTTACAGACTTTTGATCACATTCAGAAAACATCTTTAGAATGACCTTCAGTTTTGGCATTTGCTCCATAATTTCTGTTAAGGAGAAATCTGGGGCATGGGTGGCAGGTGGGATGAGCCTAATTCCTCCCCTGTTGCCATTAGCAATCCATGAATCTGAAATCCCTTAATGCCTGAGAAACATCATTTCCTCTTGTATAAAACAGGGTGGGAAGGGGAACACAGAGAGGGAATGGAGGCTTCAGTCAGTTTTGAGGAGGTTTTTTATTTCTGTCAGTGCCATGCTTACATCTACCTCATATTTGCTAATCGTTACCTATTGTGACAACAAAGCAATATGTCTGTCTTAAGCCAGGGTGGGAGATATGATGGACTAGATGAATTCTGAATCTGCAGCATCAGGAGTTCAGTAATTATTCAAAACCCCATCAGAACACACCTGAATTTGTAGCTGAACATTCTAAGTTCAGCTTAAGGAATTAGATTGGGAATCAGGGAAAAACTAGAAAGCAAAATTAGAAAAATACAAATAACAAAATTCTGAAGGGACAGAGAAGGCGCCTCCAAGGCTGATCCTAACGTGAGGACTGGTCCTGAGCAGTGGATCCGGACAATAGGTCTCATAGGTACCTACAACTCTCTGAGTACTCGATTGAAATTAGGAGATGTTTTCATGGTCTGAAATTTGCCAAGTTTAGATTTATGGCATATCCATAGGTTTATAGAGCTATATCCTCTGTCTGCTTTCCATCCCAGGGGCAATAATTTGATTAAAAATATTTTATTTTTTATGTGTATGTATTGCCTGCACAAATGTAAATGTAGTCATGCAATGCCCACAGAAGTCAGAAGGCATCAATTTCCCCTGGAACTGGAGTTACATATGGTTATTAGCCACCATATGGGTATTGGGACTCTGACCCGGGTCCTCTGCAAGAGCAATCTGTGCTCTTAACTAATTTTTAAAAATTTATCTGTCAATCACTATGCTCAGTACTGTTCTCAATAGTATGACTACCACAATAATAGCCACAACTTCAGCAGTGAGCAATTGTGTACCACATTTCACTCCCTTTCACCTCTCCATTTGTTCATGATATGTTTTATCCGTCAGAGTGACAGGTTTATTTTTTAAAGATTAAAGTACTTAGAGTTGGTAAAAGAGTGGGCGAAACATATGCTTTCATAAATTGATGGGAAATTTAAATTGGGGTGACCTTTGTGTAAGACAGTTTGGCCATAACATGTGTACCATTCTAGTTCTTCAACTTCGGCAATTATCCTATGACAATTCAAAAACATGTATCTGAAAGACAGTCATAGCATTATTTGTGAATGTAAGTAATCCTAAGCATTTTGTATATGTCCAGTGATAAAGGGCTATTAATTTAATAGTTCAATTAAATTAATAATGTGAATGATAATTGTTAAAATTACATTATAGAAAAAGAATAATGAGATGGGAAAATGTCATTTCTATAAGTACATGAAGGACAGCTGGCTATAATAATCAACAAATGTTTAGAGTCATCTATGCTCAGACACTGAGAATAAACATAGCGGTAGTAACTGTGCATGCATGCGTATGTGCGTGTGTGCGTGTGTGTGTGTGTGTGTGTGTGTGTGTGTGTGTCTGTGAGACTCTAGAACACTTTGTCCAGCATGATGTGTGTGTTTCAGAGGATGGAAATAGGGTTATACTATAAAGATTGAAGCATTTAAAAAGGTTGCCATTTAGACATCAAAACAATGTTACTATCTCTAGATGGAGGTAGCACAGGTAGTCAAAATATTCTATATGGTCTTTGTAGTTCATTTCCCATGATTAGTATGTTTGACAATACTCTCATAAGAGAATATATATCTTTAAGAATATACATGTCTTTAAGCACATGGTTCTAAGTAGCATCGCTAACTCCGTGGGCTCTATTTTCACGTGTGGAATTCATTTTTATTTTATCACCTTTTCTTAAATTTGTCCATCTGCTCTACTGGCCAGTGCCAATAAACAAAGACAAACTAAAAAAGCCCTTACCACCCTCAGGAAAAACTCTCCAGTAGAAGAGTGGACTTTAGAACTGATACATGAGGCCTTCTCTTTTAAATCCAGATTTTCCTGAAGAGATCATAGAACACTGATGAAATGCCAAGTGTGGCTTACTGTATTTATTCAGGGCCTGCTGATTTGTTTCTCTTAATCCCAGTCAGATTAATTTTTGCCTCTGGATATGCCAACGTACAGTCTATATAAGTCACAGTAAGAGGAGAGACTAAAATGTCATGAAGGAGGTGGCCTGGCTGTTACCAGTGGGGGGCCTGGGACATTGGTTAGCTTCAGTGTTTTAGAGGGAAATGTACAAGGCAGTTTCTGGTCATGAGCCTCTTCCCCTGCTTTTTCTATCCTTGCCTATTGTTTGTGTTACCTTTTTTCCAATTCAAGTTCTGGTCTTTCTCAGCCCATTATTTACTGAGTGTTGCTGTGCGTCAGTGTGCTGGCCTCACTCTCCACACCCTTGGGCTTCAGTGACCTCACCTGGCCTTCATACTTTCTGGACTTGAGATGGCATTTCCAGTAGCTAAGCTGAATGCCGGCTCCAGCATAGAAGAAAGGATCACTAATAACTAGGATGCACAGCTCTCCCATTGTCAGTAGGCAACTGAAAATATGCTTGCTCTGGTTTGCTGGTTTGATAGAGATGCAGAAAATAAACTAACTTGCATTTTTTTTTAACTATTTAGTTGTAATAGGTGGTGAGCAGAGGGGATCAGATAATCATGATGCTGAATACATTGGGACTTTCCAGCTACACCTTACTTCCTCTCCACCTGCAGAAATAGGATTCTCTAAGAAGGGACGTACAGGCAAGACTGTTACCTATGATTTAAGCCTGCTTTAGCACAGAACAGATCTTTGGGTCTCTGTGTCTGATTTCTGTTGCATGGCTTCATTTCTTAGCTGGGATGCAAAGGAGAGATAACATGTATAGTAGTATTGTTAACCTTGACATGATCTCTGGGCATGTCTGGGAAGAATTATGTGCATTAGATTCATTGAGGTGGAAGGAATCATTATAAATTTGGATGCCTCCATTCATGGGCTGGTGTTCTGGACTGCAAAAAAGAATACAGAAAGCTGAGCACCAGCACCCACCAATTTCTGCTTTCTGACTGTGGATGCAATGTGACCAGAACCTCAAACTCCTCCTATCATGACTTCCCTGCCGTGCTTTCCTGTACCTTTGAACCATGAGCCCTAAGTTGCTTTCAGTCATTTTGTCCCAGTGTCCCAGATATGTGTAAACAGTGAAACAATATGTAAAGGAAATGTAATACACACACATATATGTATATATTTATAATTTTCTGTATATTTAAATTTCCATCCTTGTACCTCTGATAAGGTGTTTTAAAGCCAAACTAATGCATGCTTGTGTTTGCAGCAGAGAACTTGAGGGCATTTGTTTTCTCTCTTGCACTAATCATGGCTCCCACTTTCATGAAGAAATGAAAGATATGACATCTTCAGGTATATCTGGAGGGTCCCAAAGCTAGAAATCTTCTCTTAGAAAGCACGAGTATGTTGCCTGGTAGTTTTCTTCTCTGAAGGTCTATGTGCCAATGAGTTACAAAAATAGAACTATTCAGTCCTAACACAAGGCATCTGAGTGAGTTTATGAACTTGATTTTGCTTTTGTTCTGGACCTCTTTGCAAGTAATAGACCACCTGAAAAGCCCCTTGCTTTTGCCAAGTACTTTGCTGCTGTTAATCTAAAGACCTTGGCTGTGGACAGGCCTTGAATGTCATCTTCCCTGCTATGAGATGGTGGGGTGCAGGTGATTTGCAGAATGGGTTAGCACCACACAGACTGAGTCTCTTCCCCATCCTCTCCTCTACTAGCTCACTCTACTTCTCTACCTCTTCATCTTCTCCCAACATATTGGGGACAGGAGGAAAAGAATTCTTTTTCTTTTCCAGTATCAGACTTCACAGGGAGAGCCTAGGACAACTGCATGGAATATAGACGATATTCTGGGCCATGTAACAGTCTTATAAATTGATGCTGATTGAAACTTTGCAAATTGCCTCTGAGACTACATCAGAATTCAACAGAACTATGTCTGGAAAATATCCACACTTTGAAATTAAACAATGAACTTCTAAGCAATATATGGGTTCAAAAAGAAATCACAACGGTCATTAGGAAATGTTTTAGGTTGAATTAAAAACAGCATTGTAAATTTTGTATAATGCAGCTAATGCAGTGAAAGACGTTTGTAGATTAAAAGGTTATATTAGAAAAGAAGAAAGGTTTACATTTTATTCAGTGATCTAAGCTTCTACATTAAGAATATAGAAATGGGGGAGCAGCAGAAACCCAGAATAAATAGAAGAAAGAAATAATAAAGTTATTCAATTTCCAATGAAATGGAATTTGGACAAATGAAGGCGAAAAAGTAATCCCCAAATGAGGTTTCTGAACAGATCAATGACATTGATAAACCTTCATCACACTAAGAATTAAAGACAAAAACCTTAAGTTACTAATATCAGATATGAAAGGGAGACAGTACTATGGAGCATACAGAAATGTGAAAATCCATAAAAGAGGGGCTGGAGAATTAACTCAGCAGTTAATAGCAGATAATGCTCTTACAGAGGACCAAGTTCAGTTTCCAGCACCCACTGGACAGCTTATAACCACCTCTAACTCCAGCTCCAAGAGGCTGCAACACTTCTGGTCTCTGTGGGCCTCTGAACTCCCTTTTACCTACTGTCCCATATACATAATAAAAAACAATAAAAATCTTTAAAATCCATAAAGGAATAACCACCTTTATTCCAATAAATTTAACAGTTTAGATGAATAAGAAAATTCCTTAAAAAACAGAAAACTTAGTCCATCTTTTAATTGGGTTGCTTCTTGTCTTGGTTCTCTGTTTTTTGAGTTTGTTATAAATTTTGGTTATTAAACCTCTGTTGGATGTGTTGCTGGTGAAGATTTTCTCCCATTCTGTGGGTTTTCTGTTTCCTGGTTGTCTCCTTTGATGTACAGAAGCTTTTTAGTTTAATGAAGTCCCATTTGTTAATTCTTACCCTTGCTTCCTGAGCAATTGATGTCCGGCTTAGAAAATCCTTTCCTACAGCTATATCTTGTAGGTTTTTCCCAATGTTTTCTTCTAATGGTTTCAGAGTTTTACATTGAGATCTTTGAGCCATTTGGAATTGATTTTTGTGCAGGGTGAAAGATAGGGGTTTAGTTTCATTCTTCTACAGGTGGAGATCCAGTTTTGCCAGCACCATTTGCTGAACATGCTGTCTTTCCTCCAGTTGATGTTCTTGGCCCCTTTGTCAAATATCAGGTGGCTGAACTTGCATTTGCTCACATTTGGGTCTTCAATTTTGTTCCATTGGTCTATGGGTCTATTTTTGTGCCAGTACCATGTTGTTTTTATGACTATAGCTCTGTAATACAGCTTGAAATCTGGTATAGTAACCCCCCACCCCCCGGCATTGCTCTTAGTGCTCCTAAAACAAAGACCACTAGATAGGCTGACTAGAGTCACCAGAAGGGCAAGTGGTGGGGAATGGCTGGGGGTGCTGACAACACAGCAGACAGTAGCAGGGATATCAGAGTATAAGGGCTCTAGTCGGGGGAGGGAGGCTATTGGGAGGGTGCTACCTGGGAAGTGGGTGTATAAATAAAAAAAAAAAAGAAAAAGAAAAAAAATTCTTCAAAGCATAAAAATTTGCTCTTTAATGATTAGTAGATATGAAAAACATTACCATTGAAATCTACCTGATGACTTTATATACATGCTCAGATGCCAAGGAGCTCAGAAAGTAACCGACTGTGATGAGTAATAATCAGATATATAGAGATTAGAAACGCATGTGCATCTTAATGTTAATTGTATTAAAAATGAATTTTTCTGTATGAAACTATATTTTAATAATGAAACAGATATTTTTTAAAGTTTAAAATCTCATTTAATTTTACGTCTTATAGGATTTAGACAGAGTACAATATTGTATAACTGTATTAATTCAACTATATACCTAAAAATTTACAGCCAATTTTGAAAGAGATACATCTTAGCTCTTAGCTCTGGAAATTGTTATTGAATATGTCAATGCTGTAAATAATAATAATAATAAAATTAAAAACAACACCAGAAAACTTTAAAAGCCTATTCAAGTAGATCACTCAAATAACTCCAAATTTATTCAAGAGGCTGGATTTCTTATTAAAATGCAGGATTCACTGCAGAAAGGGGTGGAGTGGGAAGATCACAAGAGCCAGAGGTGGTGGATGACCACAAGAAAACAGTTTTCTAGACAGCGGGGAAATTACTCACATGAACTCACACCACATAAGCTCAAAACAGACAAAATCCCAGCATTGACATGGGGAAGTGACTAGAAACCCCAATTGTACCTGAGGAACCTCTTTGCAAACTATTGGCTCTCGTGTGTGTGTGTGTGTGTGTGTGTGTGTGTGTGTGTGTGTGTGTGTTAGACTGTGTGAAATAGGCAGGGGGTAGTAAGGGTGGGTACAGGTAGGGAAGGGGATCTAAATACAAATAAATTAGATGAAATTCATAAAGTTTTAATAAAGGAAAGAAAAAGAGAAAAAATGCTTCTCACAAAGCTAAGGCCAAATGGTGAATCCACATACATTTACTGGTGAATTCTATCAAATATATTAGGAAAGATCCTAAACAGAACTTTTCATAAAATAGAAAAAGGGAAGCATTTGAAAACACATGATCAGTAATCACTTGGTGACAATAGACAATATGAGTTAAGAAAATAATAATCCTCATGAACATAGATGGAACAATCTTCAAGTATTAATCTAGAAAGATATAAGAAGGAGAAAACATATCTAAGAGGTGTTTAATCTCAGTATTGCTTTCTTGGTTTAATGTTTGAAAATAAATCAATGTAATTTGCCATAAAGGGGAAAAAGAGAAAATATACAGTCATCTTAACAGATACAAGGAGAGGTTGGTTAGAGATACAGCTCAATGGTTAACAGCATTGGCTGCTCAGTTCCCAGTACTCACATAGCAGCAAACAACTACCTATAACTGTAGTTCCAGGGGCTCTGACATCCTCTTCTGACCTTGGTAGGCATTGCACAAAATGGGTGCACTTATATACATAGAGGCAAAGTGCTCATACATATAAAAATATAAGTAAATTAATAGAAAATTTAAAAAGAGACACAAGGAAATGATTTGAAACAATAGACACGTATTTATAATAAGTGTTCTAAAAATTAAAGGGAACTGTTTTCAACCCGATAAAATTCTGACAAACCTACAGCTGGGCCACACTTAATGGTGAGAAACTGAATGTTTCTTCCTCCTAAGACTTGGAAGAACACAAGGATATTTGCCTGTACTGTCTCTACTCAGTATCACACCATGAATTGTAGCATGTGGCATAAGGCAGGAAAAAAAGAAAGCATACTGATAAGAAAGAAGAAATAGAACCATCTGCCTTTACAGATGCTATAATCTTCCATGTAGAACGTTATAAATAATTTATATAAAATCATTAGACCTTAGGAGAATATAGGAAGGTCATTAAATGAAAATTCAATATATAAAAATCAATGATATTTTTATATATCAGCTAGAATGATAATTTTAATAAATTTAAAGTACTATTTATAGTAGCATCAAAATCATAGAATAGTTAGAAATAAATACAGCAAATTGCATGTTAACTTTCTACACTGAAAACTAGAGTATGGCTGAGACTCCTTAAAGTCATAAGAAAGGCATATTCTTCCCATGGAGCAAATATTTTAATATTTAAATTTTCATCTCTTTTGTTTTCTTTTTTTTTTAATTTAGCTTTAATGCAGTTGTTTGTCAACCTGTCTGTGAGCACCATATTAAGATCCTATTCTTGAAGGAAACCAAGCTGAGATGAGTCATGAGATTTACAGACAAATGAGAAGGACAGGCTTCTGTGCTTTCTATCAATGGAGCATTATCAAGACACACCCCAAAGCACTCCCAGAAAATCCATGACCGACCTTTAACCTGTGTTCTTTAACTCACTCTTTCAGTGATAATAGGCAAACTAAGCTCTAGTATATATATATATGGATGTCTTCTGAGACAGGGTCTCTATGTAGCCCCAGCTGGCCTGGTATTCACTATGTGGACCAGGTTGGCCTTGATCTCACAGAGATCCACCTGTCTCTGACTCCCGAGTGCTGGGATAAAATGTGTGTGCCACCATGCCCAACTCATATATATCTTTCAGTGATAATAGGCAAACTAAGCTCTAGTATATATATATATGGATGTCTTCTGAGACAGGGTCTCTATGTAGCCCCAGCTGGCCTGGTATTCACTATGTGGACCAGGTTGGCCTTGATCTCACAGAGATCCACCTGTCTCTGACTCCCGAGTGCTGGGATAAAATGTGTGTGCCACCATGCCCAACTCATATATATTATATTAACATTCCCTCCTCTAAAGAGGTAACCCTAAAACCTTTTAAGGATTAGAAGCTCCCAAATACTTTAGACATTTTTGGCCTTTGGAACAGAGTGTGTTACTAAGAGGCCCAAGGACATTTTGACTTTTAGCCAAGAAACTGGCTACTTTTGGGGGGAGTCTTTTTACCCTAACTGCCTAGCCAGTTCCTACCTCCTATTCTTATCACAACATCCTCTAAAGAGGTTACCTAAGTTGCCAGTAGGTGATAGGGACACAGACCACTCTGGCTTCTTCCATGCTGAACAGGGACGCAAGGTGAGGCAATTGGAGTACCCCTTCAGTGGGTCTATCTAAAGACTCCCAAATTGCATAACTCTTATCTCTAAGGGGAAAAGAAAGTCCTTGAGTCATGAATAGGAGATGTGAAAGAGAAGTAAAGGCAAGAGTAATTAGCATTACAAGTTTGAGACAGGAAACTAGAAAAAAGTCAGAACAGGGCAATTTTCAAATGTTCTTATGAGAGTCCATTGGAATTTCTTGACAAGGGCTTCCAAAAGCATCCCTCTATTAGGTTCCTCCTCATTTTTCTTTTATCTGCCAAGGCTGGACCCTAGAGTGGTGGATTCAGGAATTGCTTTCAGGTATTTGATAACTAGCTGTTGGAGTGGTTAAAATCAGTGTCGGTTCCCTCTCAAAGGCTTCTAGATAACTGAAGGGTTGCTGAGGTGTATGAACGACCTGAGGGTATGCACACTGGAAAGCCTTTACCCAGCATGGGTCAAGTCTTCTCTTCCTAGCCTTCCCTAGATTGTATACTTTAGCCCTCCCCAAATCCAGGAGACCATGTGTGATTAGG
>NW_008329365.1:777363-805845 GCF_000622305.1 Nannospalax galili
CCCAAATAAATCAATTTATTTTTACACTTAAGGTCATTTGAGGATCTGTTCCTCAGGGGTCACATCAGCTTGGGAGGAGCTCCTCGCTCCTTTCTTTTACCAGTTCCATCTATGTGAAGATAAGTCAAAGGTCCTGCTCGACCATGTCTGGCTTCACTTGGAAGGATAAATGAGATGTTTCTTCTGAGTTAACCCTCCTCTTTATAGACTGGACACTGGTTCAAGTCTGTCTCGTGGGGTCTCCATGTCCTCCCTGAACAAGAGGACAGGTGACTCACCACAGTACAGGACATTTTGAGAGATGTTCCATAGTCCCCTGGAACTTAGTCGACCTTGGAGGGCAAGGGTTGCAAAAACTGCCTTTAAGTCCCTCTGACCACATTAGTTAGGCCTCAAAGTATGCCTGTTAAACACCTAAGATGGTTAGTTCCACCAGTCTGGTACTTTTAATTATCATGTGCTATGTAGATAAGGCTTGGGTAAAAGACCACATACTCTCAGATAAATCTTAAATAGGTATATATTTTGTTCCTTAAACTAGTTGACTAAACTATGACCATAGAAAATTTAAGATTATATGTATATTATTTTTGTCTCATTCTTTATATATCAAAATCTTCATCACTTGCTTAGGCTTTCTCATTTTTTCTATTTTGGAAATTATCTCCCATATCCTTTTAACATCTTTTAAATTCTCAATTTCTTTTTTTAAAAAAAAATAATTGTGAGACATAATAGCATTAACAAATAAATTTTCCATTTGTTGTGAGACTTCTTTTTCAGGGGGATGCTAAGCAATGCTTACTTCCTTTTAAGGTTCTAGGGTCAAGCCAATATTTGATTAAAGTTTTACTGGGTAACCAATGAATTCATTAAGCTTACTTACCGAGATAACAGGAGTTGCTGAGGTGTATGTATGACCTGAGGGTATGCACACTGGAAAGCTTTTACCCAGCATGAGTAATTCCTTTTCTTCCTAGCCTTCCCCAGATTGTATACTTTAGCCCACCCCAAATCCAGGAGGCCATGTGTGATTAGGGCCAAAATACATACAGTTGGCTGGGAGGAGTGGTTGGATAATCCAGTGAGGGTCCAATGACCCTGCTTGGTGTTCCTTTGATGAATGAGCACAACCATCAACAAGCCCAATTGTGACAATGTTTAGCGATCAGGCTAAGCTGAAGTCATGATGATGGTAGTTATTTCATGCAGAAGGGACTGCTGTACAGCATCATCTTATTAAAAGGACCTAGAATTTAAAAGGATTTGGTGCTAGGATCCCCACATGAAGGAGAACATATGTCTTTTGTTTTTCTGAATCTGTGTTACTTCACTTAGTATAACAGTTTCTAGATCCATCCATTTCCCTGCAAATTTCATTATTTCATCTTTCTTTACTGCTGAATAGAACTCCATTGTGTAAATATACCACATTTTTGTTAGCCGCTCATCAACTGAGGGGCACTTAGGTTGCTTCCATCTCTTAGCTATTGTGAAAAGAGCAGCAACAAACACGGTTGTACAAGTGTCTACAATAGGATGAGTCTTTGAGTATATGCCAAGGAGTGTTATAACCGGGTCATATGGTAGATTCGTTTTTAGTTTTTTAGAGTTCTCCACACCCTTTTCCATAGAGGTTTCACGAGTTTGAAAATCCCACCAGCAATGAATGAGCATTCCCCTTTCTCAACATCCTCGCCAACATTTGGTATCATTTGTACTCTTGATCCTAGCCAGTCTGATTGGAGTTAAGGTGATACCTTCGGGTCGTTTTAATTTGCATTTCCCTAATTACTAATGTTGTTGAACACTTTTTGGGATGTTTCTTAGCTATCTTTATTTCTTCCTCTGAGACCTCTCTGTTTAGATCTTTAGCCCATCTTTTCATGGGGCCATTTTGTTTCTAGATTGTTTTTTGAGTTTTTTAAAACAGATTTTGGATGTTAAACCTCGGTCAGATGTGTCACTGGTGAAGATTTTTCCCATTCTGTGGGTTTTCTCTTCACTTTTTTGATTGTTTCTTTTGCTGTACAGAAGCTTTTTCGTTTAGTAAGGTCCCACTTTTTGACCTTAATTTCTGAGCAACTTCTATCTGATTTAGAAAATCCTTTCCTACACCTGTCTTGTAAGTTACTGCCAATATTTTCTTCTAATAGTTTCAGGATTTCCAGTTTCACATTGAGGTCTTTGATCCATTTTGAGCTGAATTTTGTGCAAGGTGAAAGGTAAGAATTTAGTTTCATTTTTCTACAGATAGAGATACAGTTTTGCCAGCACCATGTGTTGAAGATGCTGTCTCCTCCATTGTGTGTTCTTGGCACCTTTGTCAAATATCAGGTGGCTGAAATTGTGTGTACTGGGATTTGGGTCTTCAGTGATGTTCCATTGATCTACATGAACATCCATTCATCATTATTGGCCAAGTAGCCTCAATCCTATACTTCTCAATCATCTATTTTTGTACCAGTACCATGCTGTTTTTATGACTATGGCTCTGTAGTATACTTTGAGATCTGGAATAGGAGTCCCCCCAGTATTGCTCTTTGTGCTCACAGTTGCTTTGGTAATCCAGGGTCTTTTGTGCTTCCATAAGAATTTAAGGATGTTTTTTGTAATTCTGTGAAGTATGCCATGGGGATTTTGATTGGGATTGCATTGAATCTATATATTGCTTTTTGTAGGATAGTAATTTTCACAATATTAATTCTTCTAATCCATGAGCATGGGAAGTCCTTCCATCTCCTGGTGTCTTCCTCAATCTTTTTCTTAAATGATTTAAAATTTTCATTGTAGAGATCTTTGGTGTCTTTGGTGAGATTTATTCAAAGATATTTTTCTTTTTGCAGCAATTGTGAATGGGAACATTTCCCTGCATTCTTTCTCCAATTGTTTTTGATTGGTATATAGAAAGGCTACTGATTTTTGTAGATTGATTTTATAGCCTGCCATTATACTGAAAGGGTTGATCAGTTCTAGGAATTTTCTGGTGGAACTTTTGGGATCTCTTAGGTATAGTATCATATCTTCTGCAAAAAGTGATAGTTTGACCTCTTCCCTTCCAATTAGTACTCCTTCAATTCCTTCTCCTGTCTTATTGCTCTAGCAAGAGTTTCAAGCACTATGTTAAAAACTAGTGGAGATAGTGGACATCCTTGTCTGGTTCTTGATTTTAATGGGAATGCTTCCAGTTTTTCTCCATTTAGAATGATGTTCACTATGGGTTTGTTGTATATAGCTTTAATTATGTTGAAGTATGTTCCCTCCCATCCAGTTTCCCCTAGGACTTTGAACATAAACACATGCTGAGTTTTGTGAAAAGCCTTTTCTGCATCTATTGATAACAATATGATTTTTGTCTTTGAGTCCATTTATATTATTAATGATGTTTATTTGACTTGTGTATATTGAACCATCCCTACATCTCTGGAATAAAGCCTACTTGATCATGGTAAGATCTTTTTGATGTATGTCTGTGTACAGTTTGCAAGTATTTTCTTGAGAACTTTTGAATCTATGTTCATTAAGAATATGGGTCTATAGTTTTCTTTTTTGGTTGTGTCTTTACCTGGTTTGGCTATTAGAGTGATACTGGCTTCATAGAAAGAATTTGGGAGTTCTCCCTCTGTTTCTGTTGTTTTGAATAATTTAAGTAGTATTGGTTGGAGGTCTTCTTTAAATGTCTAGTAGAATTCTGCTGTAAATTCATCTGGGCCTGAGTTCTTTTTAGTTGGGAGTCTTTGTATTACTGTTTCAATTTCCTGAAATGTTATGGGTCTGTTTAAACTGTTGATCTCTTCTTGGTTTAACTTTGGTGGTTCCCATGATTTTAGATATCCATCCATTTCTTTTAGAATTTCAAATTTCATACTGTATAGGTTTTTAAAATATTCCCTTATAATGGTCTAGAGCTCTTTAGTGTCTGTTATGCTATTTCCACTTTCATCTCTGATTTTGTTGATTTGGATTTGCTCTTTCTTTCTTTTGGTTAACTGGGTTAAGGGTCTGTCTATCTTGTTTAGCTTTTCAAAGAACCAGCTCTTAGATTCATTGATTCTTTGTATTGTTTTCTTTGTTTTTATTTCATTAATTTCTGCTCTGATTTTTTGTTATTTCTTCTCTTCTCCTGAGTTTGGGTATCATTTGTTAATGCCTTTCCAGCATCTAGAGTTGCAGCGTCAGGTAATTTATTTGGGCTCTTTCTAATTTTTTTAATGTAGGCACTTAGATCTATATACTTCCCTCTTAGGACTGCTTTTAAGGTGTCCCAGAGGTTGTGTTGTGTTGTATTGTCCTTTTCGTTGAATTCCAGGAATTTTTATTTCTTTCTTAATTTCTCCTTTGACCACTCATTGTTTAGGAGTGTGTTGTTTAATCACCATGAGTTCGTGTAGTGACTAGGGCTTTGTCCAGTGTTGATTTTGAGCTTAATTACATTGTGGTCCAATAGAATGCATGAAATTATTTCAATTTTGTTGTGTGTTTGTTGAGGTTTGTTTTGTGGCCCAGTATGTGGTCAGTTTTTGAAAAAGTTCCATGGGGTGCTGAGTAGACAGTGTATTCTTTGGGGCTTGGGTGGAATATTTGAAAGATGTCTATTAGGTCCATTTGATGTATGGTATCATTTAATTCAGATGCCTCTCTGTTTATTCTTTATCCAGTTGACCTGTCTAATGGACAATAGGGTATCGAAGTCCTCTACTATTACTGAGTTGGGGTTAATCTGTGTCTTAAAGTCCTGTAGTGTTGTTTTTTATGAATTTGGGTACACCCGAGTTTGGTGCATATTTGTTAAAGATTGTAATATATTCTTGGTTAATTGTTCCTTTGATCAGAATGAAGTGAACTGCCTTATCTCTTCTGATTAGTTTTACTTTGAAGTCTATTTTGTCAGATATTAGAATTGCAACCCTGCTTGTTTCTTAGTGCCATTTGCTTGGACTATTCTTTTCCAGCCTTTCACCAGAAGGTAGTGCCTGTCCTTGAAGGTGAGATGGGTTTCTTGCAGACAGCAAAGAGATGGATTTTATTTCTTAATCCATTCACTTAGCATGTGTCTGTTTTTAAAAATATGTTTTGATTTATTATTTTTATTTTATGTGCATGCATGTATCACCTGCATGTAGGTAAGTGTACCTGTGTCATGCAATGTCTGCAAGGTATAGAAGAGGCTGTCGGATCCCCTGGAACTGGGATTAGGCAGTTTTTAGCTGGCATGTGGGTGCTGGGATTTGAATCTGGGTCTTCTGCGAGAACAGCCAGTGTTTTTAACCTGTGAGCCATCTCTCCAGCTCCAGCCTGTGTCTTTTGACTGGTGAGTTCCATTGATATTTAAGGTTATTATTCAAAGATATGTATTGGTTGCCATCATTTTGAGTGCTGTTTGTGTTCTTTGTCTAATTTTGTGTTTCCTCAATAATACTGTTATTTGTTTTCCTTCATTGCCCCTGGGATATAGTTGTTCCTTTCTCCTCTCTGTATTGCTTCAAGTATTCTTTGAAGGGCTGTTTTCATGGACATGTATTCTTTACACTTTTCATGTCATGGAAGGTTTTTCTTTCCCCCTCAACTATAATAGGCATTTTTGCTGGGTAAGGTATTCTGGGTTGGCATCTATTGTCATTTAGAACTGGAAATACCTTGATCCAGGCTCTTCTTGCTTGCATAGTTTGCATTGATAAGTCAGTTGTAATTCTGATGGGCTTTTCTTTATATGTGACTTGTTTTTCTTTTGCTGCTTTCAGTATTCTCTCTCTGTTCTGTATATTTAGTGCTTTTACTATGATATGTCGTGGGGAGTTTCTTTTCTGATCCTGTCTATTTGGTGTTCTATGCGCTTCCTGTATTTGTATGGGGATGTCTTTCCTTAATTCTTTCCTTAAAAATTCTCTTCTACAATCCTGTTTAAGATCTGATCAATACCATTAACCCGAAATTCTTCCCCTTCCTCTATGCCTGTGATTGTAGATTTGGTCTTTTCATGGTGTTCCACATCTCTTGCATATTCCATTCCTGTGTTTTAAAAAAATTTTCATAATCTTTGCTTGAATGGTCCAATTCTTCAACTTTATCCTCCAGCATTGATATTCTGTTTTCCATTTCATTCATTCTGGTGGTAAGGCTTTCCCCTGTTGTTTCAAGTTGGCTTATTGAGTTTTGCACTTCCTTCTTCATTTCTGCCTGAGTTTTCTTCAATGTTTCTATCTCTTTTGTGAATCCTCCATTCTTCTTTGAATTATTTGATTTGTTTGTTTGTGTGTTCTTTAAATTCATTGAATTCCTTAATCATGTTTATGATTGTTCTTTTAAATTCAATGTCCTGGGTTATCTCTAGGGGGTTCTCCTTATAGAACTCTTCTACAGGATTGGTGGAGTTTGGTGGCGACATAAGGTTTTGGCTTTCCATTTTATTATTCTTTTGTTCTTATTTTGGCATGTGAATTTCTTTTGTTGTTTATGATTCTGATATGAGAATTAAGTTGAAGTATGCTTCTGTTTGTATTATCCAGGTTTCTAGATCCTTTCTTTGTTGGTTATGTAAAGCTGGTTGGTACGTACAGGGTTTAGGTTCTCTCAGATTTAATTTTGTGGGAACTGATGGCTTCAGATCAGCTATTCAGGAGTACCCACAGAAGCCCAATTCAGGTTCCAGTCAGGTACACTCAGACTTCCTTCACCAAGTGGAGGCAGGATCTGGGTGCTCTCAGGCAGTCCCCTGCATTCTCAGCTCCTATGCCAAAGAGAGGCCAGAGGGAGGCTAGAACTGGGCACTCTCTGGTGGTCTGCTACACCAATGGTGGTTGAGACCCACACTTTCAGGCTGTCTGCTAGGATCTCAGCCTTAGCCTAACAAAGCCAGATCTTTCCTGGGGCCTTGAGAAGGGCCTCAAGAAATCCCAAGTAGGGGCATGGGTATGGTGCAATTAGGGGAAGCTCACCACCAGTGGAGGCAGGATCCAGGGGTTCTCAGGCAGTCCCCTGTTCTCAGGCCCTCTGCCTGAGGGAGGCCAGAGGGAGACCAGAGCTCAACACTCTCTGGTGGTCTGCTGAGATCAGAACTGCTACATCGAAGGAGCTAAATTCTCATCTTGATTGTTCGTTTAATCTATCTGCTAGTAAAACTCTCAGGCTTGTTTTAGAAAGTTATAAAATCTTATGGAAATTCAAAGCACCTAGGACAGTCAATATGATTGTGAGTGTGAAGGAACACAATTGGAGGACCTACATTACCTCATGTCCTGTAATGCTACAGTAATAAGCATAGTATTGGCATAAAGATAGACATAGAGATAATGGGAGAGAGTAGAATTTAGAAAGGGATATACACTTTAACTGATTTTCAGTGAGAAAACCATAGTAACTTATTCTAAGGATATTTAACAAATGGTATTTGAGCAATTGACTTGAAATACAGAAAAAGAAATGATCCTCAGTCCTTAAAAGTATCTTCAAGAGGGGCTGGAGAGATGGATCAGCAGTTAAGAACACTGACTGTTCTTGCAGAAGACCCAGATTCGAATCCCAGCATCCACATGGCAGCTAACAACTGTCCATAACTCCAGTCCCATGGGATCCAACAGCCTCTTTTGACCCCCATGGGCATTGCACAACATGGGTGCATTTACCTACATGCAGGCAATACACACATACATATAAAATAAATAAATAAAAACTGTCTTTAAGAACCCAAACTAGGTTTATTATAGGTTATGAACTTGGGGTATCATTTATGTTAAAAAGATAGGAAGTCCAGTCATCAAACCAATAGCCAATTGAAAGGCTTAGACCCTATGTTTAAAAAAATTGACAATTCTATCCACATTGATATATTCTAATTTAAAATAAAATGTATAAAGACAAAATATTCCTTTAAAATATTATTTTTCCTGTGAGATTAGAGGACCTTTGTCTTAGCTTCTTTGTTACAATGGTTGAGACTTTACAGAGCTTTGACAAAGTATTTGGTACATAGAATCTTCTAGAGGGACAAAAAACCCCGGAAGCATTTAGTTTTATTTTCACATCTTGGCTGTGTATCCTGTTAATTGATAGTCACCTTTTCCTTTTCTTCATGAGCTCACAGCATCTTACCAGATAGAGCCTATTAGATGGATTGTGTCATATACTTACTTATACATGCCCAAGCCATACACCAGTGTCTGGTGAGTTTAGATCTTAACTACTGCTTAACTGATTGAGGGGTTGGAAATATCTTACAGATACTTTTAGAATTCGTATTTTTTTTCCAGTGCTTTGTACATGAGATGCACAAAGCAACATCCATATCCCAGAATTCACTAAATTTTGGCTCATTTAATCAAATGTAGAGAAAGGTAAGTGCTGTTACTTTCAACCAAATATAAGTCTATCATCTTTAGAGAGTTTTTACCCATTTCTTTGTACATCTAAATCCCCTTGAAGCTGCTGTGTTGAAAATTACGAAGGCTTTAAGCCCAGTTCACGAGGGAATATGCAGTACAGAAAACAGAATAGAGACACCAAGCAAACTATGCGGTTTTGAAAATCAGTCCCTGATTTTTATTTGGATTGCTGCCTTATTTATATTAGAGTCAGAACATATTTCATGGAGAATATTTGAGGCCATCTTTATACTGATTTATTCCCTCCCATATTCTGTATAATAAAGAAAACTACTGTTGAGAAGTCTTAAAAATTCCAACAATATATATTCATCATTTTAACTTTGGTTTGGAAAAAAAAAAATATGGCCCTGGATAGAATGGAAGACTTGAAATTCTTGGAATTCAAGAAATTCACTTGATTGATAGCCACTTCAGGAGACTGGCTGCATCTTATTCAATCATACGTAGCTTTGAAGGACTATTTCACAGTGCCTGCTATTTTTTTCTGAATGGCCAAATGATCAAGGTTACTACACAAGGCCAAGACTGGTCCCAGGTGAACAGTGAAAGGGAAAGTTTGATGGTTTTCCCCGTACGTTTTTATGTAACCACCTTCTGCTTTCGACTGTTTTCCCTCGCCTGGCCCTTTGCTATTTTCCAGCTGTCTGTTAACACTCCTGAAAACACCTGACTGAGCTTTAACTACAATACATCTTCCAAATGTTTTCATTTTAACAACAGCCACTTGAAGGCAGAGAACAGGTTTGGGTCCAGGAATGACCTCTTCCAAGTGCACAGTGTATGTGAAGTGTTTGTAGACTCTGTTATTTGTAAAGTTGATGTAAGACATGAATGGAGTCCTCCAGCCTGGAACCTGTCATTAGTTCCTGATTTCAAAGGACTAGAGTAACATTCCTTCTGTATAAGAAATTTTGTTTGACTTCATATAATCAACAAGGTTTTTTTCCCCCAGTTGGGGTGTGATTAGGAGTGGGGAACAGATGAACAGTAAAAAAGCATTATAGAAAAATGGACCAACAATATGGGCAGAAATAGAGATGACAGAGCAGGGTACATCTTTAGCACACTGATTGATTCTGGGTAAATATAACAGCATTGAATGGTAGAAATAGGATATTAGAAAGAAAAAGAGGAAATGCAAGTCAGGACACATTGTAAAGGGCCATGTATGTGATTCAAAGGTATCTGACCCTCGTCCCTTAGATAGCTGGGGTAGAAGGTTTCTTTGGTATCAGTGAGGAGGGCAGAATGTTGTGATCAAGACCAGTTACCTGTTTGTCATAGCAATACAAACATAGATTGATAGTGGCTCAGCAGAATAAAGAAACAGGGTTACCTTTTAGACGATTCAAAGATGGAATGGACAGCCTTTAGCAACAAGTTCTTCTGCATCCTAGTTTTATTCAATAGTCCAATCAATGTATATCTGGGCTCCCTAAGGAAGGTGAAATGTTGTACTAAATACTTGAAAAAGAAATAGGGCATGGCTTTCCCCATAACATGCCTAGCTGAGTAAGGAAGATGGACATTTCACAATTAAAATGCAGTATAATGAATACAGCAACATGTGGTGTTGAAATAGAATGTAAAGATTTCTAAGACTCCAGGAGTAATTCAGTGCTTTGCTTACAGTTGCAACCACAGTACTTACTTGAACAGTAGGCAATAAATACTGACTAAATGAACGATCTTGGGTACGTGGGTTTATGGACAGATGAACAATAACTTCCATACTTTATGGCAGGTCAGAGAAGGGACATTTCTTGGGATTTTAAAGATGGAAAGGTAAAGATATAAAGTGTTATACCCTGCATGGCAGGGTTTGGGATACTAAGTATTTGACTGTAAGGTTTAGTATCCTCAGGAGTTCATGGGGAACTTTTGGGGGGCGGCTGTCAGTCTCAGAGTTAGCTGGTAGAGTAGGCTCAGGAGAGCTGTTTGTTTCCCCCCTTTGTCTCATTTAGAATTAGGTAAATCTTTTGGAAGCTTTTTCCATCACAAATCAGAGATACTAAAGGAGAGGACCAGAGATTCAGGAGCCCAGTACCCTCCAGCAGACAAGAAACCAGTAGGAACCCTGAGCCTCCAGGTAGGGCTTTTAGTTGTTAGAAGATGCCTCCTGACCACAAGAAGGCACACCACTGCATTGTTGTCAACCTTAGAAGTCCTAGATTTCCAGAGCTGCCTTCTAAGGAAGATAGATCAAATCTACAATCTCTTCCTTGAGATTTTTGAAATCTAACAAGTTTTGAAATCCAGAGTATTTCTCTAATTTGGTTAGTGTTGAAATCTGACTTCACATGAACTTATTTGTCCAGAGAATTTAATGTAAAATGCAAGTATAAATCATCTTTATTTGATATTAAAAGTACTTATGGTCTTTACATTTTAGGAAAGAAACATTTATGTGTTAAATTATAGGGTATTGCTCCAGATACCCCTAGGGTGGTAATTATAAGTATTTGGCAAAAATATTATTAAAACCTGAAAATTTTGGTACTACAAAACCCATCATACCCCTAGGATCTTAAATAATCATGGACTTATAAATTCCTTTGGGGGATTAGAAATATTTTGGACAAGTTATGTGTTGGATCTTGAATATGTGCAGGACCTTTTCCTGGTATTCTGGAAGAGGTAGGATTACCCTCTATATTGGTTAGCTGGTTGGTCATAACAAAATTCCTCAGAGTGGGTGGCTTAAACAAATACTTGTGAGGCTCAAAATTCCATATAAAAGTCAGCCTTGATTTCTCCCCTACCCCAAGGCCTCTCTCCTTGACTTAAAGACAACCACCTTTTCCCCATGTTCTCATGTGGTCTTTGCTCTGTGACTACATCCCCAGCATCTGTGTGCTTGCATTTCTTCTTCTGAGAGCTGAGTCAGATTAGGTTAGGCTCCATCCTAACAGCCTCATTTTAATTTTATCACCTCCTCAGAGGCCCTGAATCTAAATACAGATGCTTGGGTGATCCCCAGGCTTAAGACTCCAACCTATAAATTTTAGTGTTACACTATTCAGCTCACAAAACACCCATGGGGTGTTTGTAAATGTGTGAATGTATTCTTTTGAGGTTATGATGACTGTGGAGCAGTTCTTGCACGTAATGGGCAGGATCAGGGATGCTGAAAAGCATGTTGTATAAGATACTCTATGGATGAATTGTTGACACCATTGGCCAGCAACCCCAGTGTAAAACACTGACAGAAAATTGAGAAAAGGGCTCTAACCTTTGGGATGGGGTTGTCAAGACAGACTGTTGGGAAGCTGGCAATCTTGTGTGTATGAGTGTGTACGTGTGTGCATGAATGTAGAAGTCAGAAGTTGATATCAGGTGTCTTCCTCAATTGCTCTCAATCTTATTGCTAAAACGGGGTCTCTTACTGAACCTGGAACTTTAAATTGGGCTAGATTGACTGGTCAGTGAGCTTTAGGGATCCTCCTGTCTCTGCCTCCCTGGAGTAGGGTTGTAGGTGTGTGCTGGCTTTCTACATGGGTTATGAGAGATGGAACTTCAGCTTTCCTGCTTGCATGCAAGCCCTTTACTAACTGAGGCAACTCCTCAGCCCCAGTGGGTGGCAATCATAAGGTAATGAGTGGTCTCTCCCTAAAGCTATTGACTCCTCCCCATTCCCTTGCGTTTTAGTTGTTCCCTTCGAGCGGCATGCCTAGACCCTGTGAAGTAATCATAAGGAACAAATGGGTTTAACTATCTCAGGGTTGGACTGGAATTTGGGCTCTTCAGTTTGTTGGATGTTGAGTTATGATTTGTTTCCCCAACTCACCTGTGACTCTTAGACTGCAATAACACCCTTTTAAGAACACATCCTGCCTTGCCTCCAGGCTTGCATTGGTGTGGAATAAAAGTGCCTGCAGAGCTTAGTACAAATGCTCAGGAAACCAGGACATGGATCAGTAGCCAGAGACATGGCACTGGCATCTCCCTGAAATGGTCTTGGATTCTAGCATACCCCACCGCCTTCTTTGCCCCACTGCGCGTTGCTTGCTACTTGCAATTCTTTGATAAAAATAAAGGGAGCTAGTCCATTCAGAGTTTTTTTGTGTTTACAATATTGAAATGCTTTGCAAATATCATTGTTCTCATTAGGGCCTTCGTAGGTTGTTAATTAAATTACAAACAAATGTATCATACGAATGTTAAGACTGAAAAACAAAACAAGCCTATTTTGCAAGCATTCACTGCCCAGACTGTACTCCCTTTATGATTTCTTGAGTCATGCTGAATTATTCAGTCCTCCTTTTACAATTTCAACATCTAGGAGAAACAAAAAAGAGGCAACAATTGCGACTACACTACATAAATAAAGATGAATAATTCAGAATTCCTGCCTTATTTTACTCCCCCTTGTCTACCTCAGACTGATCCTGGCTTTGCTTTCCCTTTCACAGCACTCAGCGAGGCAGGCAGAGGGGGATTCTCAGGTAGAGCAATAAAGACTTAGTCATAGAGCCTCATAGTGGCCCCCTAAGAACCATTCCTGAGTTGCTGGAGACTCCTGGTTTTTAAATCCTCTTTGCTTAGAGATGAGAGAGAGAGAGAGAGAGAGAGAGAGAGAGAGAGAGAGAGAGAGAGAGAGGTGAAAACAGGAATAGGATTTCCCTGGTTGCAGCTGTAATCTCCTGGCTGGTGTGTAGGCTGGACAGCTGGACTGGGAATCTTTTTCATATGTTCTGTCAAGTTCCCAAGCATCTGCTGGCTAACAGGCTTCCTGACCTTTGGTTTCTCCAGGTCAGCAGGCTTGGCTCCAGCTGGGTTACAGAGCCCTCTGCCTAGCCAGATTCCAGACCAGTACACCGAGGCCTCCCTCTCACTGCTTTGGAATCATCAGAGAAAAAAGCACAGGGGATACAAAGCTTGCTGAAGAAGCTGTGTTACCTTCTGTAGGAATTTTCTACCAGATTTTAGGAGGCCAATTTTCATCTTTATTTTGTTTGCATAATGATGACCAAGGGTTAAAAATGGAGAGAAAATAATCCTGCCAACACCCCCATCCCCGCCTTTGCCATCAATGGTAAAGATTATGGGAGAGCTTGCATGTTCTAAGTTTATTAAATCTTTCATATTCACATGTTGGTATGTCAGTCAGACAAGAAAAGGTAAAGTACCCAATGGATAGGATTAGTGGGGCATCTCTTTAATATGTTATTTGCCAAGATTTTTTTTTTTTCGAGTTAATTGTAATGGTTCATTTATTTGGATTTTTATTTTTCCATTTTTACATTTCCCTTCATAATAAAAGAGGAAGAAAAATGATTTCTCCTCTTCTTCCAAGGACACGAAGATCATAGGTTAATGGCCTGATTGGGGCCCTGTTTTTACAGCAATCTTTAATCACTTGTGAGGGGGCTGGGCCGTGGTGATAGAGAGGTGAGTGTTGGAGAAAAAAGGGAGATGCTTTGGCTTTGGGAGGCCTGGAGGCAGAGTCACTGAGGGCTGTTTCCATGGCAGTGCTATGGAAACCTGGTTCTGTGCCTCACTCCTCCCCAGAGTGGAATGTCCACACTTCATACAGCATGGGCTCCAACCTAGACTTTTGCATCTCATCCAAACACAACCTCATTGTAACCCGTGGTTCTGGTCCTCTTAGAAGTAAGAAGTGGAGAAAAAAAATAGAAGCACAGTCCAAAACACTGGGGGAAATGCTAAACCTTAAAATTTCTATCAATTTTTTAGTAGGATGAAGGGAAAAGTTAGTTTTGCTCATTATTGTCCCTTTTTCTGGGTTGCATCTTGTAGCATTATTAGGGGTCAGTTCTTTGCACCTATTTTTTATTCTTAGTCTGTTGAATTAGGGTGCTTGGTCAGTCTCATTAGGGACCTGTCATTCATATACAGCCACACATGGTGATCTCATCTTTCAAATGATTTGAGGCATGCTGCTTTTCACAAATGGGGGCCAGGGCAAAGATCATCAATGAGTCACTGTAAGTTCTTGATCACTGTCCTAGTTTGTTTCTTCATTGCTGTGACAAAATACCCTGACCAATACCAACTTGGGGAGGAAAGGGTTTATTTAGCTCACATCTCCCAGGTCACAGTTCATCAGAGAGCCCAAGGTAGGAACTCAGGACAGGAACCTGGAAGCAGGAGCTGGAGCACAGGCCATGAAGGAATGCTGCTTACTGGCTTGCTCCCCTGGCCCCTGCTCAGCCTGCTTTTTTATGCAACACAGGCCCACCTGCCCAGGGGTGGCACCACCCACAGCTGGCTGGGCCCTCCCACATCACTCATCAATCAGAAGATGCCCTACAGACATGGCCACAGCGCAGTCCAATGAAGGCAATATCAAGAAGATGCCCCTCAGACATGGCCATAGGCCAGTCCAATAGAGGCAATTCCCCAATTGAGGCTCCCTCAACCCAGGTGTATCAAGTTGACACCAAAGCTATCCAGCACAATTACTCTGAACTCAAGTGTGTGCAGGGCTGGCAGGGGATGGCGGCACCCTTTCATATGTAGAGAACTGCAGGGGTGTATGCACTCCTGTGCATGGGTGTTGCATCTCCCGACATAGGGGGCTGATTACTTGCAATTATCACCTACTTGTATTCTTTTAATGGAAAGAGTATCGTGTAAGCAAAGCTCACAAATACAAGTTACAGAAGAAGGAAAAAATACTGGTAAAATTTACAGACACAGGTTTTAGATGGGAGGAAGAAAATGCATGAGTAGTTTAACCCCACCATTTCACTTCAAAAATAGGCATAATGGCTTTTGTGAACAACACCTGACACGGGGTTTGCAATGACAGTTTATTTTGTTAGACTTTAAAAGCTGGCAAGCTTTAAAAAAAAATCCTCTGCTTACTATATATACTACCAACAGGCATTTATTAAAATGCAAATCTGTATTTTCTACTGTCTTTTCTAGTTTTCTAAGTATATATGATCTCTCTCTCTCTCTTCCCCGTCCCCCAAATCACCGTTCTCTTGGACTCCATTTCCGTTTTCAGTGAACTACACTTCTCCCTTTTCTAGGTAGTGTGGATTGAACCTTAGGTCTTATACACTCGAGGCAAGTGCTGTCCTGCTGAGCTATGTCCTTCGCCTCTTTTTTTCTTTTCGTTTTGAGACAGAGTCTTGCTAAGTTGCCAGGCTAAACTTGAACTCGCTCTGTAGCTTAGTTAGACCTTGAACTTGTGATTCTTTTTCCTCATCCTCCCAAATAGCTGAAATTATAACCCTTACCACCAGGCCTAGCTTTATTGAAACATTTTTAAATAATTTTCTGCTCAAGGAATTTGTAAATCTTTGGGTATCTTGTGATTCTTTAACTATTACTGTGTCAGCTGTTTCTATATTTGTTATTCTCTTTTAATAATGTTTTATTATGCTTGTGTTTTAAATTTTTATTTTTATTTTATGTGTATGAGTATTTTGTCTGCCTCGTTATTAAGTACACTTGTGTGTGCAGTGCCCATGAAGACCAGAAGAGGGCATGGGATCCCCTGGAACTGGAGTTATAGATCATTTTGAGCTGCCACGTTGGGGCTGGGACTCAAACCAGAGTCCTCCGCAAGAGCAGCCAGTGCTCCTAACTGATGAGCCATCTCACCTACCCTTATGCTTTTGGTTTGTTTTGTCTTTTGAGACAGGGTCTCCATACATCCACAGCTAGCCTGGAACTCGCTATGTAGACCAGGCTGGCCTCTATCTCGCAGAAATACACCTGCCTCTGCCTCCCGAGTATTGGAATTAAAAGTGCGTGCCACCACGCCCAGCTATGCTTCTGTTTTCACTCTCAGAATGGTGCTTTTCAGTGCTGAACCACACTCTCATTGTGTGTTTTTTACCTGATCGATTGTTCTTTCATCTCAATACCAGTGTAGTGAGTTGGCATGAGGAAAGATTTCTTAAGCATTGTTTAACATTTGCATTCAATTCATTTGACCAAGATTCAGTCATCTGCTGCTTTGTCAGCCACAGACATTTCCTATCTGCCCAGTGGGGCCTTGTCCTACCAAAGAAGCCTAAGATGAACTATGCAGAGCTGAACTGTGGGAACTGCTGATATGGAACTATTTTTGACCCAGCAAAGGGCAATTTTATATGTTTTAACCTAAGATAAAAGTGCAGAGTAAACAAAATCTAGAAAAAGAAGGTTGACATTTGAAGATAGATTAGGGGAAAAAAATCAGAGATGAAAGCTAAGGGAAAATTGAAAATAGTATTCACTGACAAGGAGAATTAGAAAGTAAGAACCCAGGTCTCTCAGTGTTTGGAAGCAAGTGATTAACAGTGCAGCCCTTGAGCCCTGTGTGGCTGTTTCAAGTTGAATTAACTAACATGAAATAAAGCTGAAAATCGATTCTCTGTTGTCCCAAACCACAGTTGAAAGGCTCAACAGCCACATGCGAGCACTGGCTTGTATTATACAACACAGATTCAGAGCATGTCCATCTTCTCCTGACATTCTGTTGGAAGCTTTTGGACAGCCTAGAAGAAACTGATGATGGAAGAAAATACTGGGTAAAGGGAATGTCAGGTTCATTAGGAAAAGCTGTAAAGGTGAAGAATGGATGACTTGACTGTGGCTATTCATTGAGACCCCTTGGCTGTTTTAGGTATTGAACCTTGTGACCATTTTGTAACTGTTGAAGTTATAATTTGAATTTGGAATGTCCTCTAAAAGCTCTTGTTTTAAAAGTCTTGGTGGTGAGCCTATTAGAGGTATCTATAGGATGAGAGGAATTTAGGTTATTGATCACATCCTTTGGAAGGGATATTGGAATCCTGGCCCTTTCCTGCTTCTCTTTGCTTCTTGAATGCTAGGTTGTATGTGCCTTCCTCCACAAGGGCACTCTTGCCATGATACACTGCCTTGTACTGGTCTAAAATTAAATAACCAACTATGGACTGGTATCTCAAAAAATGTGAGCCAGAACAAACTTTTCCTCTTTTTAAGTTGATTATCTAAGGGATTTTTTTAAAGTAGCAATATAAAGATGACTAACACAGTGGCCTAGTGACATTTGTCACAAATCCCAGAAGACACACAGAAAGCACATTAGAAAAAACCATGTCTTGTGATTCCCTTCTCTGTGGGCCATCTTTACCCACATTGATGGCCAAATCTGAGCTGGCTGTTTTTTCTCTTTAGTCTCTCTTGCTGAGATTTAACTCATTTTGAGGAACTCTGTAATGAGAAAGCCATTTTTTTTCCTTCCCATTCATATCTTGTGAATGATTTTTGTTCTTGAGGCATCAAGATCCTAAACCCAAACCATCTTAGTTTTCTGAAAAACTGAGTAGTTGATCCTCAAACATCTGCTCTGTTCTTCCTTAGATGTATTGTCTCTGCTAATTTGTCCATTTCATCCAGAAGGATCTCCTCTGGGGACTCCCACACTTACCACTTTAACCTCTGAACCATTGTCCGTGTTGACTTGAGGATTGGAGAATGGTGGCTGCCAACATGTGGGCCTAGAAACGTGCACTTTGTCGTGATCTTCACATTTCTCCACAGGCAAGACTGCTCAGATTAATAGAAGCTAGATTGAGCAAGTACAACTTAATAAGGGTAATTCTGTTACCTATTTGTGAGATTGAACATGTTTATTGATGAGAACGTTCTCTTTTAAAAAGAAACGCATAACGCATTATGAATTGCTCACTTCTTTCATGCCACAGAATGAACTTAGAACTGACTGTGGAGGTAGTCGGGCTTTGGTCTAACTCCTGGGTAAATGTTTTCATCTTTCAGATCTTTAGCTCCCTCATATGCCATAGAACCTTGTTGAACAGCCCTTAGGACTAAATGAGACTCTTTTAAAAATCACTGCATTCTACCACCTCTCCCAGGAAGCCTCCCCGACCCATTCATGGCTGCTTCATATTAAACTGACTCTTCAGTGACTTATTGTCATACTCATAGATTAATGTATCTCTTGACTCTTACCAGAGACATTTCCTTAAGCAGCAGATGGTGATTAACACATAAACCCACAACTGGCCAACGTGCAGAGAACAAGGTGTTACATAGTGTTTTCCTTGAATAGGACATCTGTATTAAACTTCTGCCCCCAAGGTTCAGGGATCATTGCAGAAGAGGAGGGAAGAAAGATTTTGTAAGAGCCAGAGGTGATGGATAATCACAAGGAAACAGAGTTTTCCAGATAATTACTCATAGATCTCATAGCAATGGTGACAGCATGCATAAGCCCCAAGCAAGCTCAAGCCATTAAAACAATCTCAGCATAGACATGAGGATGTGGGTAAGAAGCTCGAACTCCACCTAAGGAAACTATGAGAACAGATGGCTTCTGGGATGGGCAGAGACACACTCTCTCAAGCATGGGACTCTTGGTAGGTAAACCAGGCTCCAGTGGATGGACCCACACTGAAGACATTTGGAGACACAATCAGACTCTATACACCTTCTTATATACATAATAAAGTATATTAAATTGGGCAGAGGGCAGTAAGGGAAGGTGGGGTTAGGGGAGGGAGTCCAAATGCTATCAAATTAATATTGCATGAAGAATGCAAAAATTTGATTAAAAATTTTTGTTTGATTAAAAATTTTAAAAAGTCATTGGTGCATAGTAGGAACTTATTTGTGTTAACTGTTTGACTCTGCTGCTCCTGTCTCCAAATATTTTATCCTCATCCTGCTTCCCGTCGCTAGAACTCAAGAGTCCAAAAATGTCCTAGGTAGCTTTCTATTGCTGTGATAAAACACTCTGACCAGAAACAGCTTGGGGAAAGAAAGGGTTTATTTGGCTTACACATCCCCAGCATAGTTCATCATTGAAGGAAGCCAGAGCAGGAACTCGAGGTCGGGAGCTAGAGGCAGGAGCTGAGGCACAGATCACTGAGGAATGCTGCGTATTGACTTGCTTCACTGGCTTGTGTGTGGCCTATACAATCTAGGACTACCTGCTCAGGGGACCCTCTCGCATCGACTAGCAATCAAGAAAATGCCTCAGAGATGTGGTCACAAGCCTATCCAATGGAGGAAATGCCCCAATTGAGGTTCCCTCTTCCCAGGTGTTCCAAGTTGACACCTAAATCTATCCGCCATAGAAAGGTGTAGTGATACTTGGAACTCCAGCCATTTTCCATGGCTCTCATTTGTGCTCCGTGCTTAGCTTACCTTTGTATCGTAATTCTGCTATTCAGCATCAAAATGGATGACTCTCGATCATAGTCTTCTTAGGCCTTTAGTTTTCTTGATTTCCAATTTTAAGTAAAATTTCCTCCAACTTCCCAATGACATGTTTCATCCTGGAATGAAAACCTGGAAACCAGTTAGCTATGTTTCATGAAATCAATTACTAGTATCCATACTTGTTATTTCAAGGGCAAGCCCATTTTCTTTGCATTCCAAATGCAAATAATTTCGTGGTATTACACACCTTATGTCCATGATAGGCGACCTGATCAACATACTTCATGAACTCGGTTCTTTTCCCTGTTTCCATTATTTACAGACATTATGATCTAATTTCCTCAGAAGCTTCAAATTTAATAGAGTAAAAATAAAATCCTGACTTATTTATATTATTTATGTGTTTTATTTGTTGAATTTTTCTATTATTCTTTCTTTATTGGAGATCACAGAAATTTGCTCCTGGAAAATTCATGTTCAAAGTTGGAACAGGTTTAGTTAAAAACATGAAGAACAATGAAAAATAAAGGTACTTTCTGATGAAAATAGAGGTCAGAGAGAATAGGTAAGGGGAGTGCTAATATCATATAAAATCCATTCCAAATGTTTGATCACAGAAGGTATTTCAGTCAATGTTTGGCTGATAATTTTTGTTCCCACAGGAAGAAGCTTGTGCTAACATTTTCCTACAGTTTCTTCCTTTGGGCATGTACCTAGATTTAGAGTGATCCAGTGTCTTGCACACAGTGAGGAGCTTTATAAATAAGTTTAAATGATCTTTATTGACATTAAAAACTTGATAAAATAACTGAAAAGTCTGTGAACAGCATCGTATTTCAAGAGTCACAGGACTTTTTTTAGCCTTGAGATTTCCATAAAACAGTGGCCATAGATTAAATAGACTTTTGAGAATCTAAAGAGAGCTACGACCCTGATTCCAGAAAAATATCTGCTTTCCAAATTCTACATGCAGTTTCAGGGCATTAAGGGATTCTTCAGGGCTCATTCATAAACCCAGGCTTCGCATCCTCATTCCTGCTTCATATTTCCCTTACTATCTCCTTCATTCCCTACAAATGACGACCTCTGTGCTCAGTTCTGGACCAGAAGCCTTAATGTCCCCTTCCACTCCCAGCTCCCCCACTCATCTTTCTAGTGTGTTAGTTGGACTGTGTGGGTCCATATATCTTGTAAGCCCATGGAGTAGTGCTTTTGAAAGAAAATGCCTGTTGTGGCGTTCAGGTAACTAATACAAGACACAGTGTCACTATAGGCAAGGGGAAGACCCTTCTTCCCCATGTTGTGACAATATATTTTATAACAGTTATTGTAAATGAACCTGTCCCTTGCAGAATGGGATAGATGATCAGACTTTTTCCCCTTCTTTTTGATTTACTTTTGATCTTAAAAATTATTTTTATTGATTTTTCTTGCAATTTAAAAAATTATTTATTATTTTTATTTTATGTGTATGAATGTATTACCTGCATGTGTGTAAGTGCACCCATGTCATGCAATGCCTGCAGATGTCAGAAGAAGGTGTTGGATCCCCTGCAACTGGAGCTGCAGATTGTTGTTAGCCACCCGGGGCCTCTGCAAGAGCAGTCAGTGCTCTTAACCACTGAATCATCTCTCCAGCCCCAATATTTACAATTTTTATACAGTATAGTATGATAGTATTTAGATCCCTTCCCCTATATCTGCACCTGTTCTGACTACCCCATACCCAATTTAATGTACTCTTGTGTGTGGGGTGTGGGGTGTGTGTGTGTGTGTGTGTGTGTGTGTAATGTGGCCTATGGAGTCTGCTTTGTGTTCCCAAATGTCCTTCAGTGTGGGTCCATCCACTGGGCCCACTAAGAATCCTATCCATGTAAAACACTGTCTTTCTCCTAGCAGCCTGGCCTGCAAGCTATATTTATTGGTACAATAGTGTCACCTTTACCTTGTGGGGGAGTCAACAGCTGTTTGATTAAAATTAAGACTCATGTGTGGAACTGTAAACATAGCCAATTACACATGACTGGAGAGATCAGAGATCCTAGAGAAAAACCTACTTTTGTCCCATCCCTAAACCAACATTATTTCTTACTTTATTCTAAATATGCATCCTCATATTACAGACAAGTGTACCTTTCACCCCTTATCCAAGTAGTTTCTTTTGCAACAGATGGGGACTATTTACAGAGTTCCAGAATTGACCAAATGCAGAGAATAAGTGTCTGTGACACCTAACCCTAAGTGACACATCTTCAATGCAACCTCTACACATAGTTTGACTGCATCTCTCGACAATCACCAGAGAAGTTTCCTTGTGCAGCAGATGGCGATTAGCATAGAAACCCACAATTGGCAGAGAACAAGAGGCCACAGAATGCTCAACCCTGAATAAGACACCTATTTCAAACCTCTGCCTCCTAAGGCTCAGGGATCATTGCGGAAGAGGAGGCAGGAATATTATAAGAGTCAGAGGGGTTGGATGACCACAGGGAAACAGAGTCTTCCCAACAGCTGGTCAGTTACTCATATGAATTCACAACAATGGTGATAGCATGCCAAGTCCTATGAAAGCTGAAACCAGACAAAATCCCAGAATTGACCTAGGGAAGAGGGTAAAAAATTCCAACCCAGACTTGGGTTTTTATGCTGTCTACTCTCTTTGGGTATCTTCCTGATTATCCCCTTCCTCATCACTGATAAGTGTCCAATTCTATTTCCCCGAACTTAGACTCCTGTGTTCGGTTATAGCTGGCAATGGCTTATTATCAGGTAGATGACTATCACTATTAGATGCAATGCTTTAATCTTCCTTGATGTGATACATGGCCAGTGTTTGATTGCACTTCAGTTCATAGAGTTGGACTTTCAGTCCAGGTGTTACAGTGTTATTTGTGGCAATGTGTTAAGTATGTTGGGATGAAGCCCGTTAGGTGAGTCAGGCTTTCTGTAGTCAATATGAGCACCTGGCTTAGGACTTGGATATGTTAACAGAAGCAAAAATGAGATTTTGTGTGTGTGTTCCTCTGATTCATCTAATAGATAAGAGAAACTAATATGTTTGAGTGCCTACTGTGTGCCCATTGAGTACCTACTGTGTGCCTGACAGTACATAGGTATTAGATGCACAGAAACTACTATGCAGAAGGACACTGGCTCCTCCTTTGTTTTCCTTCCAGTTGAGAGTGAAATACAGAAATGCAAACCATTTGTTCAGTCAGTAGCAGTGGGGATTATTTCTTATGGCTTCTACTAAGGGAGACAGGCTTCTGGAAAACATACAGGCTCTTTTCACCAACCATAAACCCTTTAGAATGATCATGTATTCATTCAGTTACATTTATTCAACCATTATTTATAAAATACCCATTAGAGAAGAGACCTTGGACTCCTGAGTGGGCAAGACAGAACCGCTGCATTTATGAAGCTTACCTTTCAGTGAGGGAGACAGAAAATAAATACATAAAAATGTGATTTGTGGCAGAATTAGGTATTGTGATGCAAGTGAGAAGGTTAAAGACGATTAAGCAAGATGGAGATTGTTAAACAAGGTGCTAAATGAAGTTCATTGAAACAGGATGACAGAGAACATCTCTCATGAGACAGTGTGTCATCAAAGGCCTGGAGGGTGAGAAGGAGTGAGGAGCTTTCCAGATTCTGAGAGCAGGAGGTGCAGAAGCCCTGAAGCAGAGAGGGAGTATTAAGGGATGAGGACATCTACTGGAGCAAAGGAGTCGGGTGGTTAAAGGTGTAACAAGGGAGGCTGACTGGGTCCTGGGACACCTGGATCCTACTCCCAGTGTGAAGAGAAGGGACAGCAGGATGGTGTGGTCACAAAGGAGGACTGCTTGCTGGGTGAAGATTAAGTGGAGGGGATGCAGAGAAACAAGAGCCGATTTAGATGATAGATGCATGCACACGTTCCATATTCATTTAGTTCTCCTGTGTCACAACTTACTCTTGCCTTGGGGAGATTCATCATCTAGTGGGCCTTGCTTGCTCCTCACTTCTTTTTCCTCCTTGAACTTTTCTCTCTTGTAGCTTTCTTTTAAATTAAATATATTTCATTTACTGTTTTTATTTTGTGTGCATTGCGTGCATGTGTGTGAGTGCACCCATGTTGTGCATTGTCCATGGAGGTCAGGAGCAGGTGTCAGATTCCCCTGGAACTAGAGTTACGAATGGTTGTTAGCCACTATGTGGGTGCTGGGAATTGAAACTGGATTCCCTGCAAGAGCAGTCAGTAGTCTTAACCGCTGAGTCATCTCTCCAGTCCCCTTGAACTTTTCGTAATCAAGTCATCAATGTGGCCATCTCTAGGGTTAGTATCTTTGTGCTTTTTTTTTTAATTTTTGGCAAGTGATTCCAACTTAGATGATCATTTTGGGAGTTTGACTAATAAAATAATAACTGCTACTATTTTTTAACATCTCTAATATAACCAGATACCAGGAATTTATTTTGTTTTTTAATCTTCTTAAGAACTACCATCAGGAAATTCTTTTCGTTCTACAGATGGGGACACTAAAGCTCAGAGATGAAGCCCCAGTTGTGACTGTATACACAGTATAAAATAAACTTGTTCATAGGCCTTTTGACTTCCAAATCTCCCTGTCTTCCCACCATACTGCACTACGACTTCAAGACTCGAACAGGCTGGGGAGATGGCTCAGTGGGTGGAGCACTTGGTGTGTAACTTGAGGACCTGAGTCCAGATCCCTGGCACTCTTGTCCAGCTGTGTTCCTAATGTTCCGATAGCAAGGTGAGGCAGACAGAGGTGAGGCAGACAGAGGTGAGGCAGACAGAGGTGAGGCAGACGGAGGTGAGGCAGACAGAGGTGACACAGACAGACAGAGGTGACACAGACAGACAGAGGTGAGGCAGAGGTGAGGCAGACAGAAGTGAGGCAGACAGAGGTGAGGCAGACAGAGGTGAGGCAGACAGAGGTGAGGCAGACAGAGGTGACACAGACAGACAGAGGTGAGACAGACAGGTGACACAGACAGACAGAGGTGACACAGACAGACAGAGGTGAGACAGACAGAGGTGAGACAGACAGGAAAATTTCTGGGAGCTCCTGGGTTGGCCAGCCTAGCAGACACAGTGGTCAACAAGAAACCTTGAAGCTGAGGATGGACACTTATCCTCAGGCCTCCACGTGAACACGGAGCACACTCACTCACATGTACATGCACACCCCCGCTCACACACACACACACACACACACACACACACACACACAAACACACACTTTATAAAACAAACTTGAACACAGCTAGATTATTTTGAAAGTTAGGAAGCTGGGTTTTCTGAGGCTGTTTTTTTTTAATGCATTTTTGAGTTTTTGTACATTTCATATGCTAGATCTTAATCAAATTTAGATTCCCTCCCCCATCTGTAGCCCCTCCATTGTACCTCCCACCAGGTTTCATAAGTTCTGCCATATGTTAAGCCCTATCCTGTCAAGTGTTTGTACCCAGTTGTCCTTCGGTACAAGTTCATCTACTGGAGTTATTCCCTTAAAGAATACCAACTCTCCCTCACTCCACAGTTATCAATTGCCAATAGTTCCTTGGCTAAGGTGGCCCATTTCCCCAGTTCTATGCTAGTTTTTGTCTGATTGAGTCGGCATGGATCTTGTGCATGATGTTACCATTGTTACAAGTTCATATGAGCAAGTTTCCAGAAGCCCGAAAGCCTCTGTTTTGTTATGTTTATGCACCAACCCTGACTCTTCCAATCATTCTGCCCCCTCTTCTGCAATGAATGATCCCTGAGTCATGGGTGGGTGAGGTTTAATATAGGAGTCCTGTCCAGGGACACGCACTCTGCAGTCTCTTAGTCTCTAAAACTTGGCCAGTTGTGGTCTTCTGTGTGTATTGCACTCCGTCGTGTGAAGAAGTTTTACTGGTGAGAGTTGAGGGATGTATTAGTGTTCTCTCTACCCCATTCCATTTCACACGAGTCTTAGGTGTTGAGGTTCCACTGTAGATGTATCACTTAGGGTTGGGCGTCTCTCAGACACGTATTCTGTTTGTGACCAGTTATGGAACTCTAATAACCTCCATCTGTTGCAGAAAGAAGCTTCTTTGAGTGGTGTATGGTGAGACTGGTATTTTTAAATAGCAGTGGTTCTCGCTGTAGGGAATCACTTTATTCCCAGGAGACCCATGTCAACATCTGGTGATGTTGCTGCTGATGGGGTGTGGTGCTACTAGTACCTACGTGGTAGAGGCTGAGGATGTTGCTAAACATTTTATGATGTACAAAGTAGCTCCTTATCTCAAAAAACTCACTTGTCAAAGTGTCAATAGGGCCAACGATGGGAAATTCTGTTCCAGGAGTATTTTCTACATTCATAATCTTCCTATAATTTTAATTGGTATACATCTTCTATGTCCTCTAGAGAAGAGCCCTGATTGTGTTTTTTTCACTCTTGTTCTAAGGAGAAGTCAGGAACCCATTCGTGAAGATACACTAGGTTGCTAAGCTAGTTGTTGAAGACTGCCTGTCTTCTTGTACTGTCTTACCCATGGGCTGCCTCTATGAGTTCTTAACTGAGAAGAAAGAGCCCCTGGGATGTGGAGCTGCTCTGGTGAGGTGAAGGGGCTTCAGCCCTGTCTGGTTCCATTGCTCAGCATCAGTCTTTTTCTGGAAGAGTACAGACCGGGCTCTCAGCCCTGGAAAAGCCTTGCCACCAGAGAGTCATTTGAGTTACCATCATGACATCCTTAGCTCTCTACTACCAAGCTCAGTGGCTGGAAAGTTCTAAGATATAGAACACAGTGCGGACAAATGGCTTGCTAGCATATGGTACCCCTTTGAAATACAAAAATGCATACAAGGACCAGAGAGATGACTCAGTGGGTAAAATGCTTACTGTGTAAGCATGAGGACCTGAGTTTGGATCCCTAGCAACCACATAAAAATCTGACAGGACAGTGTATGCCTGTATTCCTTGTACTGGGAGGTAGAAGGAAGTGGGTCCCTGGTGCTTGCTGGCCAGCCAGCCTAGCCTGTCAGCGAGCCCAGGTCAGTGAGAGACGACGTCTCAATAAATAAGGTACAGTATGACAGAGGAAGAAACCTGACATTGACCCCTAGCCCCTACATGTGCATGTACAGGTGTGAGCATCTATACATACCCATGTACACACCCAAATACATCTCTTGAGTGCACACACACACACACACACACACATACACACAATAAGAAATTTTTTAAGTGCACACTTAAGGTAAAGAGAATGATTACTTGCAACCCTTCTCTTCTCCCAAGAGCACTCACATAGCCTTCATAAAAGATGAATGACTTACCCAACCCAGATGCTAGCAACATTAGAGCACAACATTAGGACAACAGGCTCTCCACAGATTTCCTTTTAACGTCCTAGGAAATACCATCATTTGTATTCATCACCTGTGCAGGTCAACGGGGTCATCCCATTACTAGGAAATAACAGGATAGACATTGTCTCTCTGCTTCTCCACGTTCTCTCAGGGGAGCAGTCTGCAGCTGGGTGGGTGATTTGAGGCCCTGCTTCTATGATGCTGTTGCTCTGGGAGAACACAGACCCAGAGCGGGCGCAGGTCCTTGACTTGGTGCCCTTCTTTCAGAAATCTCTACCTTTACTCTCCTTCTGGCTTGCCTGACTACAAAAAAAGAAAAAAAAAATGCCTTGTGCTTAATAAATGTCTGCGTGTAACATGCTGGAACAAGGAGGCTAATCAAAGGCCCAGTTCTGCAGAACAGGGCCGCTAAATGACGAGATTAATTTCCGTAATCAAGCAGCTTAATTTGGACATTTTCCCCTCTGTGTTGCTGATTGAAATTGAGGCAAATTTCACTGTGGTGAAGTTCTGCCTTTGCTTAGGAAAGCTTACTTACTGGTGTGAGTCAAGGGAAAGCAAGGTGATTGTGGTCAGAGAGAGAAGAGGAGGTGAGGGTGTCACATGGGGTAAAATGCAAACAAGTGGGCTAATGCGAGAGTGGCTGGGGTTTCCTAGGGCCTCTTATGAAAAGTGGTGTGAAGGACTTTGTGTGTTGCCCGCACAGCAACCGCTTTGCCCTGAAATGCTTCCAGCAGTGGCAGACGAGCATGTGAGCTGTTTTCACTCCAACAGCCGTGGCATTTGGGGCTGAAGGACATCACAGAAAGTTGTTCTAGCCAACTACTTTATTTTCTCTCCATAAAACAGCCCCAGAAACGTTAAGAAAATCTCACCCTATTCATGAATACCAAGCAAAATTTCAAGGCAGGAGGTCAAGAGGGCTAAGAAATCTAATAGGCTTTGAAAGGAAAACAAACAGCACTGTGGTGATAGACCTTATGCTGTCATTTACAAGGCACTTTTGGAACAGTGTTTTTGTTTTTTTTTGAGACAGTGTCTTCTTATAGCCCCAGCTGGCCTGGAACTCACTATGTAGACCAAACTGGCTCTATTTCACAGAGATCCACCTGTCTCTGCCTCCAGAGTGCTGGGATTTAAGGTGTATGCTAACAAGCCCAGTGTGAACTAAATGTTTACAAATTCATGTATAAGACCAGAAATAAACATAGTGGAAGAAAATATAGGGGAGGAGCATTATAACATGAATTTGTGCAAAGGTTTCATTTTACTTCCCTCCCTCCTTCCCTCTTTCCCTCCCTCCTTCCCTCTCTCCCTCCCTTCCTTCCTTTTATTTGACAGGGTTGTATGTAGCCCAGGCCAGCCTGGAACTTGCTATCCTGCCTCCCCCCCCAAGTACTAGAATTGCAGACATACACCACCACATCTGCCTGCAAAGATTCCTTTAAAAATGTGGACCCAAGAGCACAAGCAAGAACATTAAAAACAAATAGGTTGCATTGAACTAAAAGCTTTCTTCACAGTAAATGAAATAATGAACAAAAAAAAGAGATTACCTCCTGAATGTGAAAGTGTTTGCAAGCCATAGATTTGGAAAGGAATTAGTATACAAACTATAAA
>NW_008329365.1:807232-812563 GCF_000622305.1 Nannospalax galili
TCCTTCCCTCTCTCCCTCCCTTCCTTCCTTTTATTTGACAGGGTTGTATGTAGCCCAGGCCAGCCTGGAACTTGCTATCCTGCCTCCCCCCCCAAGTACTAGAATTGCAGACATACACCACCACATCTGCCTGCAAAGATTCCTTTAAAAATGTGGACCCAAGAGCACAAGCAAGAACATTAAAAACAAATAGGTTGCATTGAACTAAAAGCTTTCTTCACAGTAAATGAAATAATGAACAAAAAAAAGAGATTACCTCCTGAATGTGAAAGTGTTTGCAAGCCATAGATTTGGAAAGGAATTAGTATCCAAACTATAAAGACCTCAATTCAACAAAAGAACAGTCTGATTAAAATTAGACCTGAGGACTTGGGGGATGCCTCCGTTGGTAAAGTACTTGCCCCAAAAGCATACAGATCTAAGTTTAATACTCAGAACTCATGCAAAAGTCAAGTATGGAACTCCATACTTGTAATCCCAGCAGTGAAGAGGGGGAGACAGGAAGATCCCTTGGGCTCACTGGCCAGCCTACCAAGTTCCAACCTAGTAAGAGACCCTGTCTCAAAAAATAAAAGTGGATGACTTACTGGGGGTGCTTTTGCCTCCACATACTCTACATACATGTTTACACATGTACCTTTGAACATGCACACACACACACATACACACAAATGGACCCAAACAACATACAAATAGCCAACAGTTAGAAGGAAGAATGTTCAACATCACATAGTCATCAGGAAAATGGAAATTGAAAGCTGAGAGCATAGTGACACATCACCTAACATCAACCAGAATGGTTGGCAGGGATCCTACCCAGCTGTCAAGGCTACAAACCACACAAATGACCAGCCCAGCCAACTCTCTCTAGTACTGACACTTTTAGCTTGGGGGTAATCAACAGCTGTCTAATTGGACTTAAGGCCTGCTCGCTCGGTAAAAGGGAAATCATACATGGTACTGTTAACATAGTCAAATACACATGACTGGAGAGGTCATAAACCCTAGAGAAAAACCTTACTTCTGTCATTCCCTAGACCAACGTAATTTCTTACTGTGTTTTATATAGTCAAGTGTTCCTCTCACCATTCATCAAAGAAGCTTCTCTTTGCAACAGATGGAAACTACTACAAACAGTCAAATGCAGAGAATAAATGTCTGTGAGGTGCCCAGGTCTCAGTGACACACCTACAATGCAACCTCTATATCTAAAGCTCCGGGAGTATTGAGGAAGGGAGGGTGGAAAGAATCTAAGAGTCAGAGGGACGAGACACCTGGTGCTAGTTAATAAATTTTAGACATAATAAGGAATCTGTTCCAGTGAAATCTCCACAGTATGGTAGTCTAACAAGATCTGCATAATGACAAAATCAATTGACAAGTCAAGGTGAAAGGAAGGGAATGTAATGGGGGTCCCACCTCAAGATGAAGAGCTACAGGCAATCAGTGGATACCTAGGAAGGGAGAATCAGTTTTCTCCTGGGACTAGCTTCCTGAGAAGTTATCCTATCTGAAATGGGCAGCCCTAAAAACAGGTAGACGTGAGCACCACTAAATGAACTCAGTGATATACATATATATCATATATATATATGTATCATATACGTGTGTGTGTTCATAAAAGTATGTGTGTATATGTAACAAAAAAAAAAATTCTAAAGAATTGAAACTTCAAAAAGTTAAGAGGTAAGTATATGGAGGATGTGAAGAAAAGGAGTTCTTTACACTTTTCTTGGGTCATTTAGTGTAAGAGTTATGGAAATTAGTGTGGAAAGTCCTTTGAAAAACTAAAAATGAAATTACAGCTGATCTCGCAGTCCTTCTGGGTATAAAGGTAATAAAAGCAAACTTCAAAAAATACCTGCATCCCATGTTCACTACAGCCTTGTTCTTAGTAGACTTGGTCTCCAGGCGTTCATCGACAGTTGGAGGGGGAAAGAAAAAGTGGCACACCTACAGAACTGAATACTATTCAGCTTTTACAAGAAAGGAAAGTCTATCTGTTACAGAAACCTGAATAACCTGGAGGACACCATGCAAGTGCAGTTGGAGGGGGAAAGAAAAAGTGGCACATGTGCAGAACTAAATACTATTCAGCTTTTACAAGGAAGGAAAGTCTATCTGTTACAGAAACCTGAATAACCTGGAGGACACCATGCAAGTGAAGTAAATCAACACATGAAGACATCTCACTTATCTGTGCTATTGAAAGTGGTGGGACTCACAGAAACAGAGTACGCTGGTGGGTGACCAGGGGCTGGTGCCAGGTACTTAGTACAGAATTTCATTTACACTGGGGAAATAAGCTGAAGTAGAACTGCACAATACAGTGACTGCAGTCAGTAAGCATATCCTGCATGCCTGAAAATTAAGACTAAATATTCGTATCACAAAGCATCACTAAATAGACTCAGTAGGTGTGTGTGTGTGTGTGTGTGTGTGTGTGTGTATGCAATAATAATTAAAGAAGAGGTCATGCAATTGAGAGGGAGTGTGGGGGAGCATGGGAAGAGTTAGAGACGGAGAAGGAGGTGTGGAAATGATGTAAATATATTACTCATATGAAACTTCTCCAAAATAAAAAAAAAAAATGGAAATTTAAAAATACCGGATTTTTGGCCTGGCGTGGTGGTGCACGCCTTTAATCCCAGCACTCGGGAGACGGAGGCAGGCGGATCTCTGTGAGTTCAAGGCCAGCCTGGTCTACATAGTGAGTTCCAGGGCAGCTGGGGCTACGGGGAGACCCTGTCTCAAAAAGAACCCCCCCCCCAAAAAATACCCCATATTGGCTTCCTCTGCTCCCCTGCCTAGAACTTATAAGGCTGACTCTTGCCTTTACCCCCCCGCTGCCCCACATCTCTACTCAGGCCCCAGGCAAGGACTTCCCTTCTTCGGAGGCTACAGCTAACAATTATGTGCTTTTGGGGTCTTTTAGATAAGCCTACTGAAGGGGTTACTTGAATTGCCTCGCTCAGTGCCTTTATTCAGCATGGCAGAAGTCAGAGCAGTCATCACCCCAGTTCTCCATTGGCAATTAGGGTAACCTCTTCAAAGGGGGCATAAGAGTAGGAGGGAGAAGTTGGCTAGGCAGTTTATAATAAAAAGACCCCCCCAAAGTAACGAGTTTCGTTCTGGGCTAATAGCCAAATGTCCTTGGGCCTCGTGGCAACATAATCTCTGCTAAATGCCAGAAATGCCAAATGTGTTTGATGAATCTGATTCCTAAAAGATTTTAGGGTTACTTCTTCAGAGGGAGGAATGCTACAATAGCAACAACAATAACAAACCCTTGAACCTGGTCAAGAGAATAACAATCTCTGATTTGGGTCAAACTTAATTTTACAGTTTTCTGGGTCAAATAAGACCACCCCTAAGAAGGCAGGTTCACCTGAAGTCATGTTAAAGAAATGGGTGAAATTCCTAGGGCATTAATGAGATGATGAACTTTGCCTGCCTGGAATCCCCGTCCGTCCCCTAAGTGCAGTGTTTTGGGACTCAGCTACACACATGTGGCACTCTGTAACTCTTGGCCACTTTTCAGAAAAGTGCAACTTCTCCTTTTCTTTTTTCTAACCATGTTTTCCTAATGCTTTGAGCTGTCCCAACATTTTGGGTTTCTTTAATTTTGCTCTAAATCTCCCTTCTCCTTTCCACCATGTGTCTGCTAGCCTACCACATGTCTGACCTCCTTTCTTGGCTCTAACCTGACATGGACACATGACTTTTTTCCTCCTCCCCTCCAGTCTCCTTCTTAGGACAGCTGCTGAGATTTACAGCTTGCCTACCCTGAGGAGTTTTCTTTAAATTCTAATAAAATTGTCCTAAATTAGCTTCAAAAAAATTCTTACCACATAAAACAAGATCTAGGAGGCAATGTATATATATACATATATGCACTTGATTTATACTTTCCATAGTGTAAATACACGTATATATCAAAACATAATTTGCACATAATAAATGCACAAGTATATATCTATATGTGTGTATTATTTGTCAAGTAAAAAAATAATTTGAACTGGGTATTTTTACACTTTTACCAACATAATGGTAAGAGCCAGCATATGTACTGTTTTTACAAAAGCAAACATTTACCCATGGGGCTCCAAGTTCATTCCTCTATGCTGTACTTAGCTTTGAACAGCACTGCTTTAAAGGAAAAAAGCAGTATCTCACTTGCAATTGGGATAAATATTTGAATTTTCAGCTAGTCAGATTCTCCTAGAGTCATCCTTGTTTATGTTGTGAGGTTATCTTGATTTAAATGGGAAATGGAGTGAGGCTCATTTATCTGTGGGCATAAAGGGTTTAAAATTTTTTCAAAAAAATTTATTTTTATTTTATTTGTATAAGTGTTTTATTTGTGTGTGTGTGTCATGTCATGCAATGCCTGCAGTAGCCAGAGGAGGACGTTGGATCCCCTGGAACTGGAATTATGAAAGGTTGTGAGTCACCATGTGGGTGCTAGGAACCAAACGTGGATCCTCTGCAAGAATAGCCAGTGCTCTTAACCACTGAGCTAGCTCCCCAGCCCCCAGGCATGAGGCTTTAATATTGGTTTTGTATTTGAGCCTTTGTAGATCACTGCTGCATTCTGGGTTCTGGTTCTGGTTTCTTAATGGTAGAACAGAGAAAATAGTATCGGTCTCTGTCACAGAAGAATAATCACAAAGCTCTGAGAAAGCATAAATAAATGCAAAAAGAGGAAGTGATTTGACACCTAAGAAACTATTTTAGAAAAATTAAAGCTAGGCCAGACGAGATTGAAATTAACAACAAAGGCATAAAGCTCTGTCTGCCTCTCTGTGTGTGCTGAGGATAAAATGGACCTGTGTATTGCCCAGTGAGCCACTGAACTCGAGTTAATACAGGATGTTGTATAGGATTTGGGACATCATTCCTGTCCTCCTGGGCAGAATCTTAGTGAAACCTGGTTGGATTCATTTGCTCCTTCTCTGAAGAATCTTAAGTGTCCATTGTGGGCATTATTGCCACACGATCTTTGCTAAGACCTATGGAGCTTAGAATTTATTAGAAGAGATAAAACATAACCAAGTGTATATAATATGAATCTCTGTGAGAAGCACTGCAGGAGCTGTGAAGCTAAGTGTTATATATGAATTCAGAGGAAGGTTTTAATTAGTTTGATCAGGAGGAAGCACTCTGGAGGAGATGGTATTTGAAGGACAAGGACAAAGGGAGGGGAAGGGTAGGGCAAGAGGTAGAGAGGCCACTCAGCCAAAGATGATGATCAGAAAATGAAATTTAAAATAAGAATGTTCAAGAAATAGAGCTGTAGATTTTTGCTTTAGGGTACTAAATATATATATA
>NW_008329365.1:812587-851727 GCF_000622305.1 Nannospalax galili
TATATATATATATGAGGAAGGACTGTGAAATAGGAAGAAATGGTTGTCCAAGACCATAAATAGTGATGAGAAACATAGAAGTTATAAGAATTTATGAAAGAAATAGGAGCCTAAAACACCAACAAAAACATTGCTCTTGGTGGCATGTTAAAAAGAGCGGAGTGAAAGTAAGTTTAATTGAATGTAAGTAATACACAGGGTAGGAAGGAAAAAATAAGTGGTAGAGAAATAAATCAGCTTTGCAAAGATTTCTTATCTAAGAACAATATCTCGTTAATAAAACAAAGGAGCTGCTGAAGACATGGACACGGAGATCAGCAACAGGAGGCTCGAGTGTGATGGGTTGAAACTTGACCACTTAGGACTGCATAAATCTAGTGGAAAGATATAATTTGGCAGGTTTAGACAAAGATTAAAATGGGGTAAATGATGAGTAAAGAGCACTTAGGTAAGGACAGTTCATACGACACACAGCATCATTCCCTGAACAGCACTTGTAATCGAAGCAGAGAGGGCTAAGATGGCTGGTTAAGACCTACTCAACCACAGATTTACCACCAGGACAAATAACCGTGTAGGTTGACTCCCTACCTCAGTGTAGACTTGGCTCAGGGTTACCCTCTATGAACTGTTTCCACATGACTGTATCTTCTTTTTTAGCTCCTCAGGATTTATGATGCTTTGTTGTGTGCTCAGAATTAAAGTGGAAGAAGTCTTTTCAAAAGGATATTTGATGCCTATTCACAATCTTCTGGATTTTATTATAGTTCTTAACTATAATAAAATAGTTAAAAATGTTTTGGTTTCATAATTAAAATTGCATATCCTGAGGAGTATTGTGTGCAAATCTCATGGGTGTGGTCAGGGCTACAGAACATGGCTTCACTGGTGTCCTGACATGCAAAGTCACTCAGTCTCAGAGTTTGGCACAGAGCAGAGCTCAGTGTCTGACACATGACACTCTGTGTTTTAAAGTTTTTTTTTTTTTAATTGAAATTTTATGTATTTCATACAGAAAACCATCTTTGTACCCCTTCCCCTTTGGCATCCTCCCATACTACACCGTTAGAGTTCATACATCCTGTTATTTGTGTTAAGGCCTATCATGTACAGTTAGTGTCCCCAGATGTCCCTCAGTGTAAGTTCATTCAGTGGGATCCAGTCAGCCTATCTAGAGTCCCTCCCTTTAAGAAAATCAGCTCTTCCTCACCCAGCAGCAATCACCTGCCAATAATTCTTCGACTAAGATTGGGGCCTGCTGTTCATTTCCACAGTTCTGTGCTGGGTTTTTGTTTGCTTAAGTTTGCATGGGTCTTGTACATACTGACACCATTGCTGTACGTTTGTATGAGAACGGTCCCGGGTGCCTGTAGGATTATTTCTGTATAGTCACGCACCTCCTCCCTGGTTCTTACAATCTTTCCTCCCCCCTTTTCCACAATGGTCCCTGAGTCCTGGGTGGTGGAGCTCAATATACGAGTCCTGTCGAAGGACCCACACTCTGCAGACTCTTATTCTCTGCACTTTGGCCATTTGTGACCTTTTGCATTTCTGGCCCTCTGTTTCATGAGGGAGCTTCATTGATGAGAGTTGAAGGATGCATTAATATTCTCTGCATTTTTTGTTCTAGGTTCTGTGAGCCTTAGGTATAGAGGTTGCACCCTAGATGTGCCACTTAGACATGGGCAATTCACAGAGAATCTCTGTGTGTGACCAGTTGTGCAACTCTGTAATTATCCCTGTCTCTTGAAAAAGAAGCTTCTTTGATGAGTGGTGACTGGGATACTTGTCTATAAATTTAAGGATCTATCCATATTTTTCACATTTGTCTAGGGATGTAACAGCCTTGGAGTTTTCTCTAAGATCTATGACCTGTCCAGCTATGTGTATTTGGCTAGGTTACAGTACCAAACATGAGTTTCCTCCCATTGAGTAGTCTTTAAGTCCAATTAGGTAGCTGTTGATTACCCCAAGTTAAAAGTACCACTGTTGCAGCAATGTTGTTTGCTGTGTTGGCCATTGCTGTGGCTTTTAGACCTTGAAGCTGGGGTTGGATCATAGATTAACGTTATCTTTTAGCAGCTTGTGTAGTTCTGTAGTTAATTAGGAGATGAAGAAATGGGTCAGTGGATAAAGTGCTTGCTATACTTGCATAAGAACCTAAGTTCAAATCCCTGGAATCTATACAAATCTAGATGCAGTAGCATATTTCTGTAATTCTAAGAAATTAAGGGGAGATGGGAGACAGGAAACAGAAGAATCCCAGGAAGCTTGTGGGCCAACTAACCTGGTGCATGCAGCATTCAGCAAGATGAGACCCTGTCTCAAACAAGGTAAAGGCAAGATCTGACACCTGAGGTTGTCCTCTGACCTGAACATGCTTGTTGTGACACAGACGTCTACACACACATGAACACAAGCCACACACACACACACACACACACACACACACACATTCTATACACATAAAGATTTTTTTTAAAGTTAAGTATGAGTTTAATTTTTTGTTGTTGTTGTAAAAATCAATCCCTTGGAGGAAAATCAAAGGCAATCAGTGGATGTTGAGGGAGGGAGAATCAGTTTTCTCCAGAGATAAGCTAGTTATCTAACTCCAAGGGGGCATCCCTAAACACAGGCACAGGAAGCACCACTGAATGAACTTGGTGTGTTATAAATATGTATATTTATAAATGTCTGCTTGTATATGTAACAATAATTAAGAGTACAGGAAATTGAGAGGGAGTGGTGGGACGTGGGAGAAGGTGAAGGGGGACTGGGAGAGGTAGAAATGGTGTGAAGACTGTGCTCATGTTTGTGGTTCACAAAAATATTAAAACAACAAAAATGGCAAAGCTGTATTTCACATACTGTTTTGTATCCATTGTGTCCAATTTCTTAATAGATAATGAAATCCTTTCCATACAAAATTTGTATCATTTTTCATGACTGCATAGACTTTTACAATTGAATCAATTCATTACTGCAAGTGTGTTACTTTCAAACTGCAGGATTTTGTTTTACAAATAATATGACAATAAATATCCTTGCTGGTACTTTTGTTTATATTAATTAGTTTTTTATTATAGATTCATATAACTGGACTTTCTCGGTTAATGGTGTCAACATTTTGTGGCTTTGGAAACATCACATTGACTAGCCATTTTAAACCAGTATGTGTGCTTATTAATAGTCCATCACTTTGGAGACCATGCTGGCCTTGAGCTCCCAGAAATCTGCCTGCCTCTGCTTCCTGAGTGCTAGGACTAAAGGCATGTGCTACCATGCCTGGCTAGCCGCTTAGTTTTTATTTTGCTTTTGTGAGTTGTCTATTCCAGTAGACAGTTTGAAACAGAGACTGTCATTCTCTCTGAATCTCTCTTCATGATTTTGTTTAGTAAGTCTTCGTTTCTTTCTTTGACTGGATTTCAAACTCCTTCATGTCTTATAATTTTATATCATGAACATCCAGCATAAAAGCCTGAGAAAACATCTGATGGGTGTATGGATGTATGAGTACCAAACAGATGGAAGCCTGCATGAACCAAGCTGAGAGAGAGTCCTCTGTTTACTCAGACTTAGTGCGTGCTAAGGTAATGGTTCTTTGTTGAAGCCATGGGCACCAGAGTTCATGGCAGTTCCTAAGATCAGACCCCAAAGGCTACTCTAACAAAAGTTCCATGACATGTCATGGTGAATAAAGGAAGCAGGAATTCTGGGACTGAGCCTAGTGCTGAGAAAAAGACCCAGTGAAGGCCAATGAGGAGCAGCTCAGCCACAGCTGCATGTCTTGTATTTTGTTGCTGTTTCTCTGTGGAATACCTTGGATTTGTTTCTGACTTCCTCACTGGCCACCTCATTCAAAAGGAATTCTTTAGGGTCTGCTGCATTATTATAATTGATAAGGTTGTTTTTATTTGGCCAAGATGATTTTCTTTTTATCCCAGAGAGTAGATTTGTTTCTCCAGGTCTGGAATGTCATCACAAGATTTTCTGTCCCTTTGTTCATTTGGGGACTGGGCATCATGGTACAACCCATCCTAAAGGGATTCCTTCACTTCTTAATCACTCTCTTTGGAAGTTTTATCTCTTAAGCTCTTCATACTAACAGGGAAACATTCCAAAATGAAACAGAAGGACAGACATTGACAAGAGATGACAATGTATTTATAGATATTTTTGGGTACAGGTCACATATAGTAACCTGAACATACATGTGGTAGTGTGTTTTATGCCCTCAGTATATGTAGATAATATTCGCACGTACATTATGCATAATAGATTCCATGAATATTTACTATCCTCATTATATCAAACTGCATTCTAAATCTTTACAATCAGTATATGTTGATATGGCAGAGTTTGGTTTATTATACATTGCATGCATTGTTTGCCTACTGTTTCTTTGGAAGGGACAGCTTTAAAAATCTCTCATTTAAAAGGCATTCAAGTGACTGGAGAGATGGCTTAGCAATTAAGAGTACTGGTTGCTGTTGTAGAGGACCCAGGTTCCTTTTCCAGCACCCTCATGGTGACTAACAACCATCCCTAACTCCAGTTCCAGGGATCCCATGCCCTCTTCTGACCTCTGTGAGCCTTTCATGACAGAGGTGTACATGCAGACAAGATATTCATACACATAAAAAGAAAATTAAAAAATCAAGAAAAATGTTTTAAAGGCATTCTATGGGAAACAAAAGGCAAAGAAAATGAATTTATTCTTAATGTCTCTTAACATTTGATGATCTACTAGAATATTCTGAGGCATATAGCATATATACCTCAGAATAGGTATATACATATATATATATATGTGTGTGTGTATGTGTGCATTTTACATCTTATATCACATATCATTTACATGCATGTTACATCAAAATATGGCATGACATTTAAAGATGTTTGTGCAATAGAAAGTGAATTATTTACATGGTTTATTAGATTGTTGTAGACATCTAAGTATCATGGCATATTCAGGGTTGTTTTTAACCTAGGACATGCAGTTTGGTCATCTATAGGAGCAAATTAATCAGGTAATGTATAACATTTTTTCCACTTCATTTCAATAATGTGCTGCACAGGGACATAGTGCTCATTTCATTTTGTAATTACTGTGCTTTGTGAGCTTAGTGATGTTCATGCTGTACAAAACCCCAAGGTGTAGACATAGGGTGATAGTTGGGAAGATGAATGGAGATTTAAATAGTGATTAACAAGTAAATTTAACTAAACTGATACACGAACAAAACCCCAGAGAAATATTAATAACTTGAAACTGCTTTAATGATGAATGATAAAGCAGGAGTTTAATAAGAGTCAAACTAAGGTTAGCAAATACTTTCAGTGAAGATGGGGATAAGATATAAAAACGAATTATTGTTGTCTGTCACTGAGTGGGCATTGTGAGTATTCACAGTAGCCATAAGACTTTGATGGGGGAGGTAAGTAGATGCTAAAAAAAAAGACATGAAAATCTAGTAAGGAGAGTGGACACGAGGGTGGCCTCGAACATCCAAACTGAGCCCAACTGTTAGTAAACCATCTGGTTCTAAGACTGCTGCAATGGAGAATGTTCTGTAAGGAACTAGAACCCTGGTATGGATCTGGCACAGGGTGAATTCTTAACACTGAATCACCGGCCCAAATGACGTGCACTGGTCAAGTTTGAGGGAGTAGTTTTGCCGCCACAGGTCTTGTTGTCCCTGGATGACCTTTCTTGGTGCTACCTGCCTGGCTCCTATTGTCCTGTAGGGTCCCCAGGGACCTGTAGAGTGGTATGGAGCTGTGACATCTTCCAACCAGATCTCAAGGTTTTAGGTCTAGCAGATTTTTCACTTGAGGATCCTAAAGTCCTTCCCATCCCTGCTTAGCACAGTCTCCTAATGCATTCTTTATCCCACTCTCACCCCAGGTGGCATCTTTAACAGGCCTGCGCCCCCTGCCATCTTTTGACAGTCAATTTTTCACAGAAACAATCCAGGATGCTCCTGACCACCTCCCCTCCTCCTTCCCTCCTCCTCCCTCTCCTCCCTCTCTCCTGCTGATTTGTTATTATGTACTGCAGCTGCCCGGAGGATTTTAAATAGACCCGTAATGGCACAGCATTGCCTCTTGGAAGTTTAAATATAACCTTCTTGTTAATCTTGTCTGTAGTGGTGGCAGGGGTAACACCTGGAGATGAAGAAAGGCCTGGGTTCTACCCTGGAGTCGCCCATTAGCAATCTCTCAGGTGTACTATAATCTGAAAGCATTTAGACTCATCCTCCTGAGGCTGTGCCTCAGCCTAGGTGGGTTTGGTGCTAGATTGACAGTCCATAGAGCCTGAAACACAAATGAAAAGGAGGAACAGTGATGAAAACTGGAAATTCCTCTAACATGTTCCTCTAACATGTCACTTACTCTTCACACCCTCAGGAGCAAATATGTTTGGTTGTAGTTAGCCTTTAGCCTGTGTGAGAGCTTGGCGTGGGAAGGGATAATTAGTGTCAATTGCATCAGTGCTCTGATTCTTAAGGAAGAGGTCTGTAAATCCTAAGTGCTTCCAAGAAGTGGCATAAAGACCTCAGAACAGCCTCCAGGGCATGTGATGGGTGGGAGGCCCAAGACAGGACAGTGAATTATTGATGCCCAGGAAGCATACTACAGGTTCTAGCCTCTGCCCCCCAACTTTTTGATACATTTTTTAGAGTTACCAAATGTCAAACCTTGATGTTAATTCAGTCATTCAGTGAATATTTATTGAACGACAAGTGAATGTGGTAAATGTTTTGAAATCAATAGATGGAAAGGACCATTGGGAAAAAGAAATAGCTTGTTAAACTCAAGGTCTTTAACATAAGAGTAAGCACCATTCAGAATGGAGATTTTCAGCTTATGTTCCAAATCCCTTGGGAATGTTCTAGCATGCACTGCTTAACCAAGTTTGGGAATAATAGTGACCAGATATTTGTTGAAAAGGAACTGAAATTGTATAGACTGTATGTGACTAGGCTAAGCTTAGTTTTAGTGGAAGGGGCATAAGTGGTATCAGTCCTTACATCAGACAATGCACAGTAAGAATGAAGCCTGAAGAGGTAACAGTAAGCAGACCCAGCACCTTACTGGTAGATTCTGTATTCTGAGTTCATGCACATACTTCTGTTTCATAGTCACATCACCTTGCGAAGTAAAAATTCTCATTTTGCAAAAGAAAAACTAACATCAATGGTCATTCAGCTGGAGGAGGATGAGACTGGGGTATCTCATTCTTAATCTGCTTGTGTTACTCATTGTGCATCCTTAGGGACTGGCACAGTACTTTGCAGATGGGCTTTTTCCTTGGTGAGTGAATCAATGAGGGAGTGTGTTCTTTCTCATAATACTTATTTTAGGCTTAAAATTTATTACTGTGTGTGTGCACATGTCTGCACATGTATGCATGACCATGTGTGCCACAGTGGGCATGTGGAAGTCAGAGAATAACTTTCAGGAGGCGATTCTGTCCTTCCACCATGGTGAGGCAGGGTATCTCTTGTTTCTGCTGTGCCGTGTGCTCCAGCTAGCTTGTTACAGAATTTAGGACCACCGGGAAGGGCCACTCAGACAAAAAAGTTCTGAATCAGCCAAATCTATTTAGCATTCTCTGAGCCAAGTTAGGGTATGCTCCTTAACTGGGAGGAGATGGGAGCTTTTCAAAGGTAAAGTCCTTGGTATAAGATTTAAGGATTTACAATTTTATTAGAATTTTAAAGAAAAATCCTTGGGGGCAGGGGGCAGGCAAGCTGGTAATTTTGGCAGCTGCCTTGAGGAGGAGAATGGAGGGGAGAAGGAAAGGAGGCCATGAAGCCATGCAGGTTTATATCCTGCATAGGGTTCAACCATGTGGCTGACTGGGAGCCACACGGCCAGGAAAAGGAAGCTTGAGAGAGAAGTAAAGAAATACAAGATGCTAGGGCCAGCCCAGAGCCTTAAAGAAAGCGTGTTTAGAAAAGGGGTATGGAGAAACAAAGGAAAGACTTACTGAGACCTACATGACTCTGACTGGTCCAGAAGTTCTGTGCTAGGAGGTGGGATTCCAGGCAGGAAAAATTCGGTACCTCAGTAATGCACTAGGTATTCTGCCCGTTTCACATAACTTATGGTGAATCTGCCTTCCTAGGGGTAGTCTTATGACCAGATGAGGAACCAGTGAAACTGGAAGGGTGGGTCTTTTAACAGACTAGATTTTATAGTCTTGACCAATTAAACTTACACATAATGGAGGATCTTGGGCTATTACATGCTGATCCATGAACTTCCAAGTGGTTCTACTGTCTGTAACCTCCCATCTTCCTGTAGGTGTGCTGAGAAGACAGATATGGACCACCACGTTTGTGTTTTTTTGTGTGGGTTCCAGAGATGGAACTCAAATTGTCAGACTTGCACAGCAAGCATTCTAACCCACTGAGCCATCTTGCCAGCCCCCCATAATACTCATTTTAAAGGAAACACACCGAAAGCATTTTCATCATTTTAGAAAAGGAGAATGAGTCAAGAATGGTTCTGATAGGCTAAGCAGATCATGGGCTACATCCTAGGCTTCTAGTTTCCGAAACATGTCTGAGGGCCAGTGATGAAAGTGCTATTCACCATTGCTATGCAGGGTGTTGTTAGGCTCTTAGACCCCACCCCAAATCTTCCTAATCACAACTGTGATTTCAAAGAACAGCTGAGTGTCATCAAGGGGGTAGAGGAGCATCCTACCCACTGGAACCTGCAATGTGTTAAAGGTAAGACACTAATAGAGCCAAGTGTTAACGGTGGCTGAATATGACTTGGATGACATAGCAAAAAGTAAGGGAGCACAGGAAGGGTCTCAGGAGGTCTCTGTCCAGGCTGTGTCTCATGTGGAAAAGCAGCTGAACCAGTCAAGGTGAATAGTGATATTTTATAAAATTTCTAAGGGTAAGGATCACACACAGTTTGTTCATAGAGATTTTCACCCCTTAAATAAGAACATTACCTCTGTCTGGTAGATCACAAAACATCTTTTTTGCATGTGTATATATGTGTAGGTGTGGTGTGCATGTGTGAAAAAGAAAAGGCTATTAAATAAATAGCATATCTAACCCTTGCGTGGTCACATATGAGTGTGTAGCTGTGAATGTGTACATGTAATGGCTCAAAGCTGACATGAGTGTCTTCCTCAATCACTTTCCGATTGATTGATTTATTGAGAGAGGTTCTTTTGCTAAACACCTTAACTCTGCATTCTGGCTAGTCTAGATAACTAGCTTGTTCCAGGGATCCCATGTTTTGGCCTCTCAAGTGCTGGAAATGCAGGCAACCGCCACACCTGCCCAGATTTTACACAGGTTCTACAAATCTTCATGCTTTGGAGACAAGTTCTTTACCCACCGAGCCATTTCTTCAGCCCCTGGACCATGAAAATCTTGATGCTGTTTGTTTATTTAACAGTCTTTTCTTTTTCTTGTTTTCTTATTTTCTATTACATTTTTTTATTGTGTATGTGGGGTGGGCGTGTGTGCTATGGCATGTGTCTGGAGGTCATAACAACTTGTAGAAGCCTGGTCTGGTCTCTCTTCTTCCACCATGTGGGTTCAGAGGATCAAACTCAGGTCACTATGCTTAACAGCAAATGCCTTTACTCACTGAGCCATCTTGCTGGCCCTCCTTTTTCCTTTTTTATTTTTTTGAGATAAGGTCATGTAGCCCAGGCTTGTCTTGAACTCACTATGTAACCAAGGATGGACTTGAACTCCTGATCTTTCTGCCTCCCAGACCAACTGTGCTCCAGACCAACTTACCTAACAGCTTTAAATCCTGCATCAAAGGGAAACCTAAGTGGTTGTTACTTTACTCAAAATATATAGTTTTCCATCCACTTGCATAAAACCATGTCTATCTGAAAATGGCTAGATGTTGCCACCCATATCCTGTGAACCAACAGTAGCTTTCAGGTTTGTGAATCCTATTATGTCTAAATTGAGCCCAACGGCATAAACCAGTCTCTGCCCAAATTGGGACTGGGATTTGTACTGTCACCAGCATTTTAATAAAGATAGAACTGATAGTATTTGAGTTTGGGATGTTTGTGTCCCTCCCTCTTATTCTTACATTGGAATTTTAATTCCTAGTGATGGCATTAGGAAGTGAGTCTTCAGAAGGTGGTTAGAAGATGATCATAGAAGCAGAGCTCTTATGAATGAAAATAGGCCTGAGAAAGGTTCTTTGGCCCACTCTACCAGGTGAGGAAAGCACCATTTTGAACCAGGAAATTGGTCTTCATCATGCACTGAATCTGCTGTCTTGTTTTGGACTTCATAGCCCTCCTCCCCAAATCTGTGAGAAATAAGTCTCTATTGTTTATAAGCTATGCAGACTACTGTATTTTGTTATAACAGTCTGTGTGTATGTGTGTGTTTGTGCACGTGTGTACACATAAAGACAGCATTCATAATCAGCAGAGCATTACATTACTGTGAGTGAGAAACAGGAAACCTGCATTCTTCATCCTACTTTAAGTGGCTGACAGTCCAAATGGAAGTGGAGGAATTCTAATCCATGTCATAGAAGCACTGCTGACTCAGAAGGAATACAGCAGGTGTGATGGGTAACAAGGAAAACTGGGATCTTGTATCATTTTTGCCTCCAGATATAAGTTCTTGCAAAATAACTCTCTCAATTCTCCAGCGGCTCAAATGAGCTTAGCCTGGATGGCCTTTAAACTTTCTCAGTTCATGTCCCTGTGGCTGCAGAGGCATAGCCAATCAGTGGTGGAAACAGCTAATCAAGTGGTGGACAAAAGGACAGAGGTTTGGCTAGCCAGATGGGTGAGGCTAAATGGTCATTCCTTGTTTCTTATATAAAGTGGCTTAATATTTGACTAATTGTTTGCTTTTGAGGTTAATGAACATTTCAATTTTAAATGGTCTTAAAAGCTTCCCTCAGTTGGGGAATGACTTGTCTGATCCTTTTAATGATCCCTGCTGCTGCTGCTGATGCCTGTGTCTCCTTGCTACCCCTTGGCCCTCTTCCCTCCATTCACACTGCCTGTCCCGCCAATCATCTTTTTTTCGTAGACAGTCTGTTAAGAGCTAATATTGTTGGACTCTCACTGCTTATTACACTCTGTCAAATACTTTTATGTGTTATCTCACAGGATTCTTACAATATGTACAAAGATACAGTTATGTGTTATTCTTAGGGCCATTAGAAGCTCAGAGAGTTTATGCTAATGTCACACTGGAAGTGCATGGTAAGATCAAGTTCAGGTCTTCCAAGTATATAGCCATTTCCTAAAAAATAGGCTGCTGTAGAAATTTGCCTCACTTCTCTAGGAAAGATCCAATGTATATTTTGATATGAATAAAAATGGTCTTAGATGTGCCTGACCATCTGAAATTTAGTGCCTTGCTACAAAAAAATTTTCCCATCTTGTTACATTACTAATTCAGCTTATTGTACAATAAATGTTGCTAATTTTTTTCTGTAAATGTTGACAGCTTTTCCTCCCTAAGCACACTGGTCTACCACTGCTAATTTTTATGTGGTCCTGATTCTGCTGCAATTGTATATTCTGGCCTCTCAGAATTCTAGCACATAAGCAGAACTGGACTCTGTCCCTTTAAGTCCTGAAACATAAGAATACACCGAGGAATCCTAGGGCTCATGGCCTCATCTTGCCACCCAGGAGCTGGCTCAAGGCATGTGGCAGCTTCTCTCCTGGCCAGGCTAGCTGGCAGACAAGGGAGCTGAATTTCAGTTGACTACCTGCAGTGCAGTCTGGCGTCGATGCCCAGGAAGATGAGGTGGCTCAGTGTCCATCTGGACTCATCTCCCCTCCTGGGAGGATGAAATCTGAATTAGATTGTCACAGCTGAACAGAAAGAGGCATTGTGTGTTCTGAGGCTTATTGCGTAGACAGGTACTTGCCAACATTGTTCTGAATTCCCCATGCCACGGTTAACATTATTTATTTTTAGCATCATTTCTTATGATTTCTCAATCATCTTCAACTTTTTGAGAAAAATATCTCTGTCAGACAATTGTAAAAGGATTTCTTGCCGGAGATGAGCTGAAATAAAAATCCATGATTTTCTTTGATGCCATGGGATCTTTGTGAACTCTTGGAGATCTTGTTAGTTTGTTGGAGGGTTCGGCTATCCTAGTGATAGACAGCTGAGAGGTTCTGGTATATTCTGGTGAAAGTTCATCTTAGTTGAACATTTAATTTAGTAGAGATACCTCTGTGGATATATGGGAATGGATGTGCTACTTAGAGACAGCTACTGGGCTGTTGCCATAGAAGTAGAGGTGGTCCTTCGGAATGTAGAAGTGTGGAAACTATTCAATTTGCCTTTGCTTTAACTTTTTCTCTACTTTAGGTAAAGGATCAAAGTTTTCAGACATTAAAACCTGCCCTACTCTTATTTCTCCCTCTCCCCCCTGGAGTCTGAATGTGAAGAGAACTGGGTAATTGTGCTCTGATGATGAGACTCAGGGCACAGTGGACACAACATTCAGAGAAAGGGCTAAAGCATTGAAAAGGCAGCTCAAAGAGCCCCGGCCAGAGAGGGCTTATTCATTGTATGTTTGGGAGTGAGGACTGGAGATGAGCCTGGGGTCCTTGTGAAGGATGGATTCAAATGAGTAAACGGAGGTCAAGGAAGAATGAGAGGGAGTGGAGGATGTTGGTGTGGTCAGATATGCCCACTTCATTTGCTCCAGCAAGGAGGGACAGAGCTGAGCACACTTTTGGCTGGAAGACAAAGAATATCCTCAAATTTCCTAAAGGACAAAGGATCTGTGAATTATATGACTATCTAGAATTATCAGGTATGCTTTGCGATTAATTTGAATTATCATCATCACACATACTGTTGGAAAAATTCTATGTAACACTAACTTCCCCAGACCTCAGCATTGTGAGAAAACATAATATCATGAACAACCCAAATCACACTGACTCTTGCTGTTTCTCCTTTAAGACCATTATCCCTCACCAAGACATCGTTTGTGATGTAGTTTGGAAAGGTCTCAGGAGGATACAATACAGCTTCAAAGCTGTTACAGTATGTGGTCTGTGTATTCTGGTTTTTCTTTTGCATCGCTATTTGGCAGTTTGCATTTTGTGATGTTTGCGTGTGTGTTCGTTTTGAGATAGGATCTCACTATGTAGCCCAGGCTACCCTTGCACTTTTAATCCTCCTGACTCAACCAATTTCATGCTAGAATTACAGATGCATGCCACCATGAATGGCACATGTCCATATTAGCTGTGGCTACTGCTTCTTGCAAGAGATACATTTTGAAGTGCATGGGCTTCGTCAGATCCTGTATCTTTACCCATTGAAAACATAAGTCTCCTTCAGGAGTTCTCTACTTGTCACTGTCCTCAATTGCATTGGAGCCCTGAGGATGCTATTTCTTTGACATGCTCTCTGATGAAGTATATGGAACACCCAATCATGTTATATTGCTACCAGGGCTGCATGATCATGACTTAATCTTTTATAAAGGTTTTAATGAAAACTGTTTTTCAGTTATACTTAGGCCTACTTCTTTCTTACTTCCTTGGGAGCCACAGGCCAGGTTGGAGAGAGAAGACTCCAGTGATGATCGTCTTGGTAACTTCTAAACAACTCCTTATTTTCTATGACCCTCAGATCTGTTAATGGATTATGATGCTTTGAATGAGAATGTCTTCCATGGGTTCGAATATTTGAATACTTGATCAGTTGGTGGTGCTGTTTGGGGAGGTCATGGAATGTTTAGGAAATATAGCCTTGCTGGAGGAAGCACGGCACTGGGGTAGGCTTTGAGAGTTCATAGCCTCCTCCCTCTTTCAGTTTCACACTCTTTGCTTCCTCTTTGCTGTTGAAGATGTGAGTGCTCAGGTTTTTGCTCTGGTCACCTCCTTTGCCCATGCCTGCCCACCATTATGGACTTTCCCACTGAAATTGAAAGCCCTAATAAATTCTTCCTTCTATAAGGTCCTTTGATCATGATGTTTTATCACAGCAGCAGAGAAGTTACTAATACATGGATTAAACTTAGTTCCTTCTTAAGGTCGGTTTTTCCATTTCTCATGATAGTAAACATCTGAAGAGCACTCCCAGTTTCTAGAACGTACCCAAGCATTGAAAAGGCCAATGTTGGCTGGTGCAGGAACCTGACCTTCATGGATCCTAGGCTGTTTTTCAGCAAGTGAGGGGTGGTGCTAGCCACTGTAATGAGCAACTGAGGTTTATGGGAGGCAAAACCGGAGGTAGATAGTCAGTGCGTGGACTAATTTCCTAACGTGGCACCCACCAGTTCTATGGCTTTGTACAGGTGCCTCAGTATCTCTGAGCTTGTTTCTCAAGCTCATATTTAAGTTAAAAACTACCCTATAATGTATTAGAAAAAGAATGTTAAAAGCTAACAGAGGTTGGTACTCATATGCAGTCCACTAATAAGGTGGCACAATATCCTACCTGTGGTCACTCTTGTGGCTCTTTATAGCATTAGAAATCCCATGAATCTCTTATAAGAGATGGAATATTAACTTTTTGTCATAGGAAGATTTCACTTAAGCCCCATAATTCTCCCTACACTGCATTTTTTCTATATTTTATTACTTGTGGTAAAAATAATAAAATGCCACCCAGAGATCTTTGCTGCTGCAGGGCACAGGTGCTCACCCTGTGTCCTTCTGGACATGGGTTGTTATGTATTCAGGGCCAGGTGCCAGCCTTTGCCACTTCTGCTGGAACGCCAGTCCATGGCATAGCCCTGTCTCCCCCCTTTGATCCTCTTCATCCTCAAACAGACCTAACTGCCCATCACAGGTCAAACAGACCTAACTGCCCATCACAGATCCTTTGAGCCCTGATTTGGATTTTAGTGCAGTCCAAATTTCACTCTAATAGCCTATACAAGAACAAATATCTGCATACCTAGTTTCTGCAATGCATTTAATTATTTTTTACATTTATCATCTACCTACCTATCATCTATCACCTACTAATCTATCATCTAGACAGGGTCTCACATGGTAGCCCAGACTGGCCTGGAAGTCACAGCAGGCAATCTCCTGCCTCAGCCTCTAGAGTGCTCAGATTATAGGCATGAGCTGCCATGTGTTTAATAAAATCCCTGCCAAGTGCCAACGGGTAATGGGTAATAATCCTTCCCCTCAAAAAAAAAAAAAAGAAAAAGAAAAGAAAAATGATTTTCCACAAAAGATTCATGGGTGGCAACTTTTATAAAATGTGATTTCTCTATTTCTCTAAAAATTATGGGAAAGATAAGTGACCTCTACAAGCCTCTTGTATCTATTTAGGGTTCTCAAAAGGCGAAACAAAAACATTCTCATCTAAGTCAGGCAGATTTATGATTAAGGAAGGGTGTTTGTAAAAAGAAGGTCTTCTGTACGTTTTTACTAAATGCGTCTACCATTCAAGGAAAGCTGGAATGATGATCTCAGAGACAGATGACTCAGATTGGTGGACAGTGAGGCCTGAGGAGCCAGGACAGGAGGGTATAATGGGGTCAAAGGTCAATGCATAGAGATGGATGTGCTGCTAAGAAGGCAGTCCATGGAGGGATGCTGTGAGAGGGAACCAAAGGCCCTATTTGCAGAAGACTCACTCCTGAGGGACTATATGATGGACAGGCTGGTGAAGGCAGGAGAGGTGAGGACAGATTCAGGCCAACCTGGGCAATGCTTTGCATCTGTCCCCTTGTTCTGTAGATCAGACCCAAGGCCGATGGGCTGCGCATCAAAGGAGAAGCAGTCTCCAAATGGTGCCTGAAGAATCAGAGGCTATGCGGGGACGGTGGTGAGCGAGTTAAGGAACATGGAATTAGACCTGATTCACCTCTTTTCTGTGGTCATAAATGTCCTGGGCCTTTTTACACTTGAACAAAAACCATTTGTAACATAACCACATCAATTCAGAAACTGTATGGCCTGAAGAGGGAGGGAGACTGCTGAGGAAGCAAAAGATCACTGTTCAGCTCCCATCTTCATCATCCACCAATCAAACCTCTTCTCCTGATTTGACTTAATGAAAAATGATGACAAGGAGCCATTTCAGTTGATAACAGTGGTGGTGGGGAATTCTAAAAGGCCTGGATTTATCAAAATTTTTAAAAAGGTGGGTGGGCTAGAGACATGACTCAGTGATTAAGAATATGGGCTACTTTTGCAGAGGACCTGGATTCAGTTCCCAGCACCCACATGGTGACTAACAACCATTTGTAACTCCAGTTCCAGGGGATCCAACTCCTTCTTCTGGCCTCTGAAGGCATTGTACACATGTGGTGCACTTACATACATGTAGGCAAAACACTCAATATGTGTAAAATAAATACAAAAGTAGTACCCAACACTGCTACTTCTGTGTACTCATTTTTTAAAAAAATAAGATTCTAATGCAAACCTTGAATCATTCAATTCTCATAGCAAATCTTGCACAGGGCACAGTGCTTATCAAATTTGTAGTTGAAGAAACTACAGCTAGTAATAGGTGACCATGCCAAATATTTAGAGCCACTAAGAAAACTGATCATGGACTGATGCCCAAGACAAGCAGTGAAGTACTTGTTACCAATACAGCCTTGTCCTATGGGATGCAAGAAAGATGGATACCCACAGACGCATCACCCTTTTCCAAACTATTTTGTTTCTTTCATCCTAGAACCTTCTAGGAGGAAAGTGGAAACCACATAGACCTAGCTTAAAAATAACATCGTTTGTAGTTTTTGCCTCTAAAGATCTTGGCTGCTAATGGATCTGTTTTTGCACCACTGCCAGTGGTTTTCAATGACGTTCTGGAGCCCTGGCATGTGCCTATAGAGGCTGGTTTTGAATGTAAGGTTTAAAACCTCTAACACTCAAGGCTATGGATGAAATACTATTCATCTGCTTTAAAAATATTCTCTCTTATTTAAGGAGGTATTTAAGTGTCTGTAGGAAAAAAAAAAAGTCAAGACTCTTAAAGAAGCCTTTGGCAATAAACTCTGGAGGTTTAACTGGGGCTGAGCTGAAATGTAAAAATAAGCTATTAATCTGATGGTCAGCAAATTAAGTGAGTTCAACATTTGCAGGAGGTTTATTGCTCTGTTGCTGGTCTTATCTTGCTTGTACTCAGAAGCAGCAAGTGCTAAAGGCCTGATGCTCCAGGCCAGGCTGGGGATGGCCTTCCTTGGAGAAAAGAGAAGTGGCTCTCTGGCAGTAAAAGATGGTTGCACCTGAGCCCTCTGCGTTCAAAGGAACTTGCTTGGGCCAAAGCTATGAATTTCTTCCTTCAGATAAACACTTTGCTGTTACGAGCAGGGCTAAACTCTCATGAGAAGCGTCAATACAGGGAAATTAAAGGTTCTGTGAATAAGAGAAACCAAAGTTTATAGAAGAGACACACAAAACAGTGTCCCCAGTGGGCACCAGGTGACTTGTGTGTCTAACTTAGCGGAAATCCTTTCATTTTCCTTCCTGTGGTGAGCTTACTTTTTAAATAAAGGTGTTGGAGATGATGACCTCTAAGAGTTCTTCGAGAGCAAAAATTCTATTTGCAGCAACCATTTGGTAGGAGTTAAGCATGTTAGTAAGATCTTTTATCCTAGATTTCTCTAATTGGTATATGATAGTCATAATCCTTATGAGAGAAAGATGGCATCTTAATGGTTATGTTTGCTGAAAACTTCGTACATGCTGTTGTACCATAAAACTACATAGGCTTTTCCAGTGTCTGAGAGTCCAGTTCCATCCCCTGAATTCTGCATCTTTTCTTAGGAACAAAGTGGAAAGCATGTTACAAAGTATCTGCCATCCTTAGCTGTCTGTCTGACTTCCAAGAACACGCAACATATTTCTACATCTTCTACTTTCCAGCAGCTTCTTCACAAACGACACAGACAAAAACTAATATAGTTTTTGTCTTCTTCCTTTCCCTTAGCTCTGAGATATAAAGACTTGTCTCAAAGGGCCTTAATATTCATGGGCTTATGGTCCAGAGAGGCACAGAGCTACTAGCAAGATTCCTTTTTCTTGTATTTGAGATGATTTGGCGTTTGCATGCTGGCCTGAGGTTGTAATCATCATGTATTACATTGAACTGATAGGATTTCTAAGTAAATTTGGATTTCTCAGTGACTAGCTTAAGAATTAACTTCAGGAGTCTGATATGTTTGTAGATTAGGGGCTGTCTAACCTCACTGATAAGATAAAGAAATTAAGATCCTTATTTCTATTATTTATTTATTTATTTATTATTTATTTTCATGCAAAGTATATGTTATATACTGAGCATATCACCTACCCACAGCCCTCCTTTTTGCCTCTCCCGACTCCCCATAGTCCTTTTTGTTCTCCAAGACAGTCTTCTTTATGTGCGTATGAGTGTATTGCCTGCATGTGTGTAAGTGCACCCGTGACATGCAATGGCTGTGGAGGTCAGAAGAAGGCATCAGAGTCCCCTGGCACTGGAGTTACAGAAGGTTGTTAGCTGCCATGTGAGTTCTGGGAATCGAACCTGGGTGGGTCCTCTGTAAGAGCAGTCAGTGCTCTTAACCATTGAGCCATCTTGTCAGCCCTCCCCAAGACAGCTTTGCCTCTACTTTATGTAATAGATACATATTATATACATGATTTTATCCACCTATATAAAAGTTGGGAACAGCAAATGAGAGAAAACCTATGATATTTGTTTTTCTGAGACTGGCTCTTTATTCTTAGAAATATGGATCCCACAAAAGATTATTTCTACAGGACTGGAAAGGTTTGATATGTTCCTGAACTTGTCATTAGGGTCACCACCAACACCCCTATGACAAAGTCAGGTTAATAAGAGGAAAGGGTAACACATTTATTTACCTGGTATTCATGCAGCCTGGAAGCCTTAAGAACTAAGCTCAAAGTCCCAGGGAAATGGCATTTTTATTCTCTGATTTAGAAGAATGGAAAAGTCATATAAATGTGATTAGACTAGAAGGTCTAATGTAGTAGACTAAAGGGAAACTCGGTATGGGCTGTTTCAGATTCTTCACGGAATCCATTCCTTCCTCCTGGATCTAATGTAAGACTTCTGCAGAATAAGGGTCTTTGGTTTCCTATCAGACAAGATGGTCAGAGAGTTTCTTTATGATTATCTCTTATGCAGAAAGGCTGGGGAGAGTGGCTTTGATGGAGAGGGAATCTATTATGTATAGTCTGCCTTGGTAGAGAAAGAGAATCAGGGGAAAATCAGAGATACTGCTTCTGTGGCCCTCCCAACGACCTTCGCATGATGTACTTAGTATGACAGAAAGCTGTACTTTGGAGTACCCAGTCCTAATACTCTGATTTGTTTGAACTGTGTTTTCATATTTATTGAAGACCTGTCACATATGTTGGAATTAGCAGCCTTAGACACCAGTCCAAACTATGGAAAGAGGACATAGGAGATCCTTAGATAATTAGCACAACTTGTGAACATTCATTTTTTTGCTCTTTTCCATTGCAAAAGCTTTTCTAGCTGAAATGGCCATTATTTATGTTACCTTTCCCTGGTATCACCTGTCTTGGCAGGAACAAGCATCACTGGCTAGGTTAAGCCAGCTTTCGAGGAAAGAACCACTGACTCAATGCAACTGTTTCTTCCAGGCAGATGTACTGCTGGAGAACATAAGCCCCTTTTTTTCTCTTTAAGAACATTTCTAGCAGCAAAGACCCATCCCTCCTGCCATTCCTTTCCCCTCTCCTAGACTGCATGAAACAATATTGTCACCTTTTCTGAGTACATTGGTGACAAGCAGTGAACGTGCTGAGGAATTCAGCTGCAGTTCCTCTTTTAGTCAGGGCTTCTCAGACACTTGAGAAAGTTTTTCAGATGATATCCAGTAGATTCTTCTCCTGACCTAGGTCAAGTCCAACCCTACATTTCATCCAGTAACCTGTTAATGTATGCTTTTCTAGGTCTTAAGAAAAAAAAATACTTAAATACTTCTTAGAGGCCTTTGGGGAAGGAAGGGATGGCCACAAAGCAGCAGGTAAGGGCTATCTATCAAAGTTTCCTTGGAGGGGGTGGATCCTTCTACACATTTTCCTTTCTCCTTTGAAGTCTGTACTTATTTCCTCTCTTCTGTGGACAGTCTCAAACTGGGAGGACTAAGCACTCTTGAATGAACCCTTTCTGCTCCCTCCTTAGCCCCTGCTGCTCTCCTTAGCTGCCCCCACCTGCTGGGCAGCTGCATCCACTGAGAAAGGCAATGGATGACAAGTCCAGCAGGAAAACAAACTGTGCCACTTTCCTTTTATCCCCCTTAGAGTTAGTAAAAGAGCCATTTCTAAGCTTACATGGCTCACCTGGGCTTGTATTCAACCAGGGCCCTTTTTTTTTTTTTTTTTTTTTTTTTTTTTTGTTTTTCTCTCCAGCTCTGATACTTGCAGATCACCCCTGGTTTACCAAGCTTGTATTTGTCCTTAGATATTGGAGACTTGTCCCTTTGGGCTCATATTTGAGTGTGCCAATCAGGACTAGGCACTGTCCTGGGTGGCATTTTATGTGATTTAAAGGCAGCACAGTTCTTGAAAAACAAGAAGGCGATGCTGTGTGATGCACTTTGAGAGATCAGTATATGAAGAAGAAGATGGGGTTAGCAGGTTGAAGGGATAAGTGATGTGTGCATGTGTGTGCGTGTGTGTGTGTGTGTGTGTGTGTGTGTAGCGGGGGTAATGTACGTGCGCAGGTGCATACACACACACACGTGCATGCATATATTTACTATAGAACAGTTGAGAATATGAGAACTAAACAGTTGAGAATATGAGAAATTTGACTCCATTGTATATTAACTGGGTTAAATGGGTCAACTTTTTCTGACATTTTCATTCTATGTACACCCCCAAATTGGCTTTAGACTTAATCTCGACTTCTACCCTTGGAACTCAGACTGAAGAGCTGTGGATAAAACAAGTGGGAGAAAATGAAATTTACCTGCTGAGCTCAGTGTTGGAACTCTTACTGGAAAAAAGATGATGGCAAACCTCTCAGACTGTTTTGGAAAAGTCAGTCAGCAATTATGTTTCCCTGGGGAGCAGAAAATTAGTATGGGAAGGGGGCTTTAAAAACAATTGTGATTCATGATCTAGTCCTGCTGGTGTTTATGCCACATTGGGCAAATCACGTAGCACAATTTAATTCACTAAAATAAATATGGGAAATGCAAATGCAAACATGATGTGTGTGTGTGTACATATATAGACAGTTTATACTTTACAATATATAGAAAATAATGATGGTAACTATGTCACGGGGTGTGTATGATTGAAAAATATATGTAGACAGGGGCTAGAGAGATGGCTCAGTAGTTAAGAGCACTGGCTACTCTTGCAAAGTACCTGGGTTATGTCCCCAGCACCCACATAGCAGCTAACAACCACCTATGACTTCAGTTCCAGGGGATCGGATGACCTCTTCTGACCTCCATGGGCATTACCCGACATGGGTGCACTAACATACATGCAGGTATTACTCATACATGAAAAATAATAAATTAAATATTTTTAAAATACATGTATACTGCCTGATACATGGTAGCTCAAAGTACATGCTTAGTAAATTTCATGGCTGTTGCTATTACATACAGTGAAGTATCCTATTACATACAGTGAAGATTGGGTTAGCTTCTCAGAGTACATGGCTTTCAATGGGATTTGTTTGAGATTACAAGAGCATATTGAACATGAAGATGAAGGTGATCTAGATGAAGAGCTCTAGGCAATCAAAAGATGCTGAGGGAGGGAGAATCCTTACTGCCCAGGACTTGCTCCCCAAGCGTTATCTAATCCATAGATCAACATGTTTGTGTATCTCTAAATACGGATACACAGGAATACCACTAAATGGATTCAGTGCATTATATATGCATATTTATAAAGATATATATATATAAAACACTAGTAATCAAATAATAGTTCAAGAAATCGACAGGTGGGAAGGACAATGGAAAGATTTGGAAGGGGACTGAGGGGAGGAAATTGTGCAAATACAATACTCAAGTATGAAATGCTCAAAAAATTAAATTGTAAAAGAGACGTAGGTGGGAAGTAGAGGGGGTCTAGAGTTCCTGGGACATAAGGCATGTGAGGAATGAGACCAGAACAAAAGAGGGCACTGGGGAAAAAATATGAGAAATAATCGGTCACATGAGTAGTATGGTTTATTTTTTTTTGTGCATGGTATAAAATGGTTAAACATTTTGTGGAGGTGAATGACATGAACTGTGATGTGGTTTGTAGAGATAACCCTCACATGACACAGATAGGGTTAAAACCAAGCTGAATGCCAGGGAACTGGCTTGAAGCTGATTTAAATAAAAGACTGAGAAATAAGGATTTTAATAAGCAGTAGCAAGTAGAGGCACGTGGAGATGTAAGATTATACTGAATTAATAATGATCCTTTTTCTTTTGGACTAAATTAGTAGAAACTAAAATAGATCATGAGCATGAGAAAGCAAGGTCAGTAATAAAGAAAAGAAAATCAGCATTTGGGGGGGGTGTTCATTTGTTATTGTTTCATAATAAGCCGTCCAAGATAGAGTGACTTGATGTAGCCACCGCCTAGTCTTATAAGCTTAGTAATGAAGTAGAAGTTCTTTTGTTTTCCCCTGACCTCCCTCTGTATTCTGTGATCAACTGTGGGTTGGGTATACTTCTCTGCTCATTGTAGTTGAGTTCTTTCATGCTCAAGTGTAAAATGGTTCTAGGCTTGTCCAAGATGACCCAATCTGATTTAACAGGGCTCTTTGTCACATGGTCTCTATCCTCCAGCAAAATGAACTAATTCCAGGTTTTCATAGAAAAGGCAGACATGAGGCTGGAGAGAGAGCTCAGCAGTTAAGAGCACTGGCTGCTCTTGCAGAGGACCCAGATTTGGTTTCTAGCAACCACATAGTAGCTAACAACGATCCTTAACTCTAGCTCCAGGGGACTCAATGCCCTCTTCTGACCTCCATGGGCTCTGCATGACACAGGTACACTTACATGTAGGCAATACACTTATACACATGAAAGTAATAATTATTTAAACATTTTTAAAATTTTATTATTTTTATTTTATGTGTCTGAGTTTATTGCCTGCGTGTATGTGAGTGCACCCGTGTTGTGCAGTGCCGCAGAGGTCAGAAGAGAACTTCGGATTACCCTGGAACTGGAGTTAAGGATGGTTCTTAGCCGCTATGTGGGTGCTGGGAATCAAACCCTGGTCCTCCGCAAGAGCAGTCAGTGCTCTTAACTGCTGAGCCATCTCTCCAGCCCCTGGCAGAGCTTCTCAGGGCCTTCCTTTGGAACTAGTGCAATGACAGTTCATTCACACTTCCTTGGCTAAAATGAGTCATTAGGTTAACTCATTTGGAGAGCAGAGGAAATAGACTGTATTTCTGATTTTCATTATTTATCTATTTATTTTTATTTTATGGGAATGAGTATTTCGCCTACATGTATGTAAATGTACCAATGCATGCATGCCCGTGGAGGTCAAAAGAGGGCATTAGATCTCCTGGAACTGGAGTTACAGATTGTTGTTAGCCACCATGTGGGTGCTGGGAACTGATCTCAGGTTCTTGGGAAGAGCAACCAATGCTCCTAACCACGGAGTCATCTCTCCAGCCCCCTAGACTATGTTTCTTAATGGTAGAAACTACAAAGTCACACTATAAAAGGGAGACTAAAGGCAGATCACCTATGGGGACCATTACATACTCAGTTTCTCACATGGCTACAGATGAAACTGAGCTGTTGCAATCACATGGCAAATGCTTATTGAGTGTCTTCTTTCTATATGTTAGTCACTGTCTTGGCTTCTTCTGCCTTCACAAAGCTTCCTGTTTGTCAGAGAGACGAAAACCTTCACAGCTTGCTATGACACCAAGAGATATGCTATATATTCAGCATCCATCTATCTCCATGGTCCCCTGATCTCCTAAGAGGCTAATCCAGGGACTAGTATAAATGGAGTCAGGCCACCAAGTAGGTTCTAGAGTTTGTCTGCTTGGAGTGGGCTTGTTTATTTGGAATAATTTCATTTGCTTCATTATGATGAAACATTTTAATTCCATGGAGGAGACCTTAATTTCTCAGTTCCCTTTGTCCGTGTGACCAAGATTCTTGGGTCCAGACCATCATGTCTTTATTACTGTGGCTTTTAACTTTTGAAATATTTCTCTCTTAACACCCAACTCACTCTGCCTGTTGCTTAAAACAGAAGGCTGCCAGAATTTAATCCCATTGCCTGTGGCTCTCTGAAGGTCCATACCTGTTAGTAATCCTTCTGTCCTATATGTTGGAGAACAATAGAATGCCTGTAACTCATTACTGAGAGAATCCTGGTTATCCACAAAAAGGAATGTAGGTGTTGTACTGAGAAAACTAATTTTTTATTCTGGATGAGTCCTTTTGTTTTTTCAGTGTCATACCCCTTGATGATAGGAGTGAGAGAAAGAGGAAGCCACCTGGAGGTGACTTGAGTAGATTTTCAGTAAAGCCATTGAACAAATATTTCAGTTTTTATATTATGTGATAAAAATTGTTTAATCATTCCAATATTTAACTTTGTCATTGAACATACAAATTAGAGACTTTAAAAAATCCCATTTAGGATTTCTTTTGGGAGTTAAAGTGGCCAGAATGGAAATCCTCAGCATTCTGTCAGTATGGGAAGGTGATTCCCACCAAGACTAGGCAGGACTAGTTCCTATCTCCACAGATTCTAAGAGTAAGTGTTTCCATTTTTATTCCTTCACAGTTCTTGGTCTTCTGCTGAATGGCAGCAGCTTTGACCTTCAGTGAGAAGGTCAGGTGAGTGCAACGGGGAGATAAAAATATTTTCACTATCCAGATTTTGAGCAAAGAGTCTCCCAATGTTAGAACACGAAATGAAAGACAGAAAAAAAAAAACAAGGTATAAAGTGGAGCTATGAGGTGGTAAAGAATTCTTTGCTTAAAATCTGCAAGAAATGAGACTCATGTTATAGTGCAAAAGGGGACTTGCTGGATCATGGATCTTAGAACCAGAAGAGCTGAGACATGGTCTAGAATTCATTCTGTGTTTGGCAGTTGCCTCAACCCAAAGATATAAATGATGTTTTGTAACCTGACAAATGCATCCCTCAAGTAAAGCAAACATAGAAAACTTAACCTCAATGGTGAAGATCATCCGGATATTCGAAGGGAGAGATTTGCTCACAAGCTGACTAGAAATGTTGATGGTGACAGAAGCCTGGTTTATGGCTGTCACCAGGGGAGAGAAAACATATATGTGTGTGCTTTCCTTTCCCCTGTGCAATCCATCTAGACTGGCGAACTGACAACCATCCTTCTCTGCATCCTGTTTCCCTAAACAGGGTTCCTGGCTGACCTGTGCTTTCAAAATTCCAATCCTGCTTCATGATCAAACTCACTAGCTCGAAGTCCAGCACATAACTGTGTTGACACAATTGATCTGTAGATACTGAAGAGCTAAGGTTTGTCTCTAGTAATAACACATGCTCTATGTGCAATGACCTCACATTTATGTTATAGTGTTGGACAGAACTGGCTCCATTTGTTTATGTTTTACTACATAGAAACCATATTATAGACTCTTAGAAGGACACTTAAAGGTTCTTCTAAAGGTCCTTTTGACATTTAATTCAAAATCTCAGTCAGTGCAGGAATCCCTGACAGGTGTTCTCGTGGTTCTTTTTCTTAGAATGTTCTTTGTGGCAGGAGACTTGAATGATCAAGAGAAGCATTCCATTCATATTGTGACAGGTTTCCTTATATTGAGATGGAATCTGCAATGTTCTAGTTGCCATTGGGGGGGGTCACATCCTGCTCTCTGGAGTTATTTTAAACCATCTTTTCATGTGACTACTGCAAAGCACATTAGAACTCCCGGGCTAGTCCTCAGATTTCTCTCCTTCAACCTAAGCAGCCTAAATTCCTGCAGATGATTCTCACGGTAAATTCCAGTTGTCTCAGGCTGGGAACTTGAACACGGCACTAGTGACCAGTTTATCAATGTGCCCTGTTTACTGGCTGTGAGATCCTTGTTTGCTGTGAGATCTGTCTGCTAAAGCTGAAAACAACCTAAACTGTTTTCATAGCCTGGTTTCTCAGGTTCTTGATGATCTAAAAGCCAAAATAAGCCAAGGGCTGTGGATGTCATTGCTTTACTATCTAACCCAATTCATTATCCTTTGATTAGATTTGTCTCATCTTTGTAGCCTGCCCACAACTTTTGAAGTTGGAGTCTTCCATTAGACACGTCTGTTGTTCCTCTCATCTTCTTGACATGTACATATTTTGTAAATTACTCAAAGAATTCTAAGTTGTTGATTCAGCTCTGAATGGAATAGGACTTGTTAGGCATCTCCAGCTCTATCATTTTCTCATCATTTCCATCAGAGTGTCACAAGGGTCTTATCGAGTACCTTGCTGAAGTATTTGGGTACATCTGTGATTAGAAAACCTTTCTTCTTCAGAAAAAGAAAGTGCACATCGACACACTGTGTGCAGGATTGTTCTGTGATTTTTCTACCTTTTCTTACCAGTTTCATAAGCCATACCTCTTGCCTATGCAAACATCTCTCATATTTCTTGGTAAAACTCGCCCTTCCAAACCTTTCCGGAGTTTTGAAAAAGAATCCATTTTTCTCTACAAATAATATCATATAGTATAGGTTTTTTGCAAACAATTTTCCTCTTAAATGAGTTTTGACTCCTAGCTTTTGGCTTCCTTTTCTATGAACTCTCCTGCCCTTTTCTCTCTTAATGATCTTGACCCTTAAGAGAAGTGCACTTTTTGATTCCCATCTCACCACTCTACACTCTATATCAGCCCATTTTCCATGACCAGCTCTCCAGTCACTAATGTTCCCAATACTCGTGGCATCCACAAGGTTGTTTGGAAAGGAACTTTGGGAAACATCACATCTGCTCTTCTTTGTGGTTGAAATGAAGCCATGGCTGGGGATGGATGCAGTGTCTCCTTAAAGGCCACATAAATAACATCCTATAATATTTGGGAGGGTAAATCATGGTGACTGCTTTTCTCCTACAGAGCCATCATGAAATACTATCTAGAATTCAGGCGTGGAGCTGGAAATTGCTTGCATAAATGAAAATACTGCTTTTAAAAAATGGCTCTGTGGTAAATAAGGATTCAGGTAAATAAAATGTACTCTTTTTCACTGTCCCATGCTTAGGCTATACGAGGATAACTTCACGTATGTATGACCTTCAGTCTGATTATACTGGGATTGGCATGCTTTGGTTAAAGATACAGCATTGTTCTTTGGTCACTGTCTCTCCAACCAAGAGAAAGGAGTGGCTGGGAAATGGTTTCTTAAGGGGAGAAGTTGTTCTTGGTAGTTCTTGAATTAAGCATTGCCTGTACAATGTTGTAGCTGAACAGGAATGAATCTCAAACCAGCTACTCAGTTCTTTTGGATATTTTAAATAGAAAGTTGGAAAAGTGGATGGTGGTATTTCGACTGATCATACTGGACATGAAAGATCAGGGTAATAGTGAAGACAACACTGTTTACTGCAGTCTTGCTGTGCTCTAGAAGTCAAATCTCCTTAGTGAACCCTCGTACAATCCTGTGATGTGCGTTCTATCATTCTCGTCCTTGGAAAGATGAGGATACCGAAGTATAGAATGGCTCTTACCCAAGATGAAGAAAGCTACTGGTGGCTGGGGTAGGCTGAATGGTCCTAAGTACATGGCCCACAATGGCAGCCACTAGCTCCATGCAGCTAGTGAGTACTTGAAATAAGGCTAGTTTAAATTGAGATAAATTGTATGTGCAAAATACACAAAGAATTCAACTCAAGGAGTGTGACTCAAACTATTAAAGGTTTTTATATTGTTAAAACATTGAAATTTTTTTTTGTCTTTTTTTTTTTTTTTTTTTTTTTTTTGAGACATGGTCTCCCTGAAGTGCCCCAGCTGGCCTGGAACTCGCTATGTAGATCAGGCTGGCCTCGAACTCAAAAAGATTCACCTTCCTCTGCTTCCCAAGTGCTGGGATTAAAGGCATGTGCCACCATGCCTGGCACTGAAATAATATTTTTATGCATTTAGTTTAACACAGATAATTAAATCCTAAACCTGCCCGTTTCTTTTTGTTTTCAATGTTCCTATGAAACAATTTAAAATATGTGATTTATGTTATATTTTAGTTAAAGATAATTCTTCAGGACTATTGTTTAGCAAAGAAAGCAAAAGAAAAAACAAAACACTGAGTTTTTGTAGTGTTCATAAAACTAAAAATGAGTGAAAAAAGACCCAGAGCAGAGCAGTATAGTGAACTGAATTACATCCTGTAGGAAAAGAGGCTTTTACAGGATATTTTTAACTTGAACATGGAGAGGTAGGAATCAATTTTGAGTGACATTGAATACACTTAATTTCTCTCTGAGCTTAAAGGAAAATGTTTGGTCAAAAATGAATTCCTATCCCAAAGACCTCAAAATCTCAGAGCACAGATCTAGGAACAAATATAAACCCAAACATGAATGGTCAAGTTAGGGTCAGGATTACTTAAAATAATAGGTTTCAGGTGCTTGTTCAACAGGAGGACTAGGGAGAGATGGAGTAATATTTTCAGCCAAATAAAATGGGATCAAGTGAGATCATTCTAGATGAGCCACCAGACTCAAGTTCATCTGGCAAGCACCTGTGTTGTTGTGCTGACGTCAATCTATGAAGTCCAGTCGGACCTCTATATCCTCAAATTCCACATCTGTGGATCAAAAATATTTTTAAAAAACTTAAATCCATACAGGCTTTTCATTGTTTCCATTCTCTATACAATACAGTATTTCAGCTATTTATATAGCATATACTCTGTATTAAGAATGTTGCATCATCTACAGATGATTTAAAGTGTACTTGTTGGAGGATGCTCATAGGTCATATGCAAATCCTGCATTGCCATTGCACATAATGGACTTGGACATCCTAAGAGTTTGGTACCCTCTTGGAGGAGTAAGAATACTGATTCCCCAAGGATACTGATGAATGATTGTGCTTCTATTCCAGTTAGTAATGTAACTGGCAGCTGTTCTGAAGCTTGTGATATCTCTGGATTTCCCCACAAGTCAGCACCTGACAAAGCAGTAGCCTTAGGACCCCTAATTCCATGCTGCATCCCTATCAGTGTCCTCAGTTGTGGATGGCTGTTGAAGGTGTTGTGATCCTTGTTAAATACTCCTGAATATCACCAGTGCTTATTGGATACTATCACATGTAAGTTCTCAAGTGTTATGTCACGTGTGCTATCTTGTTGTGAGGTGCTTCACCAGAGAAGATCATTCAAAGTTTTGCCAAATGTAAGTCTTTTCATCTAGCCAGTGACTATACAAGGGTGTCAGAACCCAAGTGCAACCCCAAGCTGTCTCTAGGGTAAGATTTTATACAGAGAAACCATAACCAGGGGTCAAAAGTTTAAGTTCCCAAGTTGCAGGTGGAAAGTCCCTAAACAATTTATATTCTATTTTTTAAAAAATTTTATGTGTATGTGTATATTGCCTGCATGTAGGTAAATAAGTGCACCCATGTCATACAATGCCCCCAGAGGTCAGAAGAGGCTGTCAGATCCCGTGGGACTGGAGTTACAGACAATTGTTAGCTGACATGTGGGTGCTGGGATTCAAACCTGGGTCTTCTGCAAGAACAACCAGTGTTCTTAACTGCTGAGCCATCTCTCTAGCCCCAACAATTTATATTCTATTAAGCAACAATTACTCTTTTGCAGAAGCCAAGCATAACCTAGAGAAGCCATAAATCTGAAGTTGGTAGGTGCACTCAGAAACAAGCTGACCTGTTTCCCAAAACAACTGGGGTATTCCCATAACCTGAGCCAACTGCCTGAAAATTTCAGAGACTAGAGTCAGCCTAAACTTCAACATGGCGAAGCTATGGTCAAGAAGGTGCCATATCACATTGTGATCTATTGGAGAAAGCTGTATTCTGAGGAGGAATCACATCCAGAGAGACTAATACATTCTTTAGAAGAAATGGCTTAGGGTGTGGGGAGATGGCTCAATGGTTAAAGTGCTTGCCACACAAGTGTAGGGGCTTGTATTAGTCACTTTTCTGTTGCTGTGACAGAAACACTGACCTGAGCAACTTATAGAAAGAAGAGTTTGAGCTTCCAGTTCCAGGGTAATTATAGTCCGTCATGGCAGGGAGGCATGGTGGCTGGAGGTGGCTAGACCAGGAACAGCAGAAGCTAAGCTCTCACATCATCATGCAGGTACAGGAAGCAAGAGACCACCTGGAGATCCTGCAAGGCTTAAGAACTTTCTAAGCCCATCCCCAGTGTCGTGCTTCCTCCACGATAGCTACACCTTCTAAAACCTCCCCAAACAGGGCCATCATCTGGGGACAAAATGTCCAAACAATTGGAGCCTATGGGGGACATTTTCATCCAAACCACCACATTCCACCCCCTGACCCCCATAGGCTCATGATCATATAAAATGTAAAATGCATTTAGTCCAACTTTAAAAGTCCCCATAGTCATTATCAGTCTCAATACTATTCAAAAGTCCACAGTCCAAAGTCTATTCTGAGACTCAGGTAAATATCTTAACTGTAAGCCTCTATAAAATCAAAAGACAAATTACATACTCCCAACATACAATGGAACTGAATACACGTTACCATTCCAAAAGGGAAAAATGGAGGCATTGTAAGGAAATACTGGACCAAAACAAGACCAAAAACCAGCAGGGCAAACACCAAATCCAGTAGCTCGACTTCCAAATTCTGGGACTTTACTTCCAAAGGGCTTAGATGGCTCAGCCTCTCTAGCTTTGCTGCATGCAGCACACATCTCTCTCTTGTGCTGGTACCACTCCCTGTGTGCAGGTCTTCTTGGAAGATGCCTCACAGCTCTGGCATCATGGACTTCTTAGGGTCACCATTGCCAACCAGGCTTTACCTTCACAGCGTCACGCAATGGCCTATCAGGGCCTTCTCTAGGCAGGGGCAACCCTGCTTCATGCTGCCTGGCCTCTGAGGCTCTCTGAAACCTTGGAGGAAGAATTGATGACCCCCTCACTCTTCCATCTTTTATGCCTCTAAAGCCAGCAACCCCAAGGTGAACAGCACTGCCAAGTTTGACTGCAAGTTTGGGGTGGACTTTGGGGTGGACTCCAGCCTGCTTTATCCATTTTAAGAAGCTTTTCTCTTCAGTGGTCCCTGCAGCATTTTCCTTTCACAAGTTGGAGGCTTAACTGGGTGTGGTCTTGCCCTGGAGGCATTCTTTCCACTGTTTAAGTCTGAATCTCTAGGCCCCTCCTTAATCACTTTAATCTCCTTATCAAAGGGATCTTCTCCAGCACATGCCAAGGCTCCAACATTTATCGTCCTAGTGCTCTTTTTCAATTCAAACTGTATTTCTTTCTGCCCCATTTGTTGTTTTTCACTGTAGATCTGCATAATGTTCACCATTAATATCTACACTACCATTTCAACATTAGGCTGTCTTGAAATTTCTTCTGCCAGAAAAATTAGTCCATTGCTTTTCAACTTAGTCTCAGGCAAGCTTTTAGGTAGAGGGCAGAGTCTAGCCAGACTCTTTGCCAAAATATCCAAAGTGCTGCTTAAGGTCTTATTTCCCTCTGGAACTACATTGTTCTCCACACTACTTTCTTCCAGGTATTTACTAGAATGGCCTGCTAAGCTCTGCTTATAGCAATCAACCATTTTTCTAGCCCAAACTACCAAAGTCTTCCACATGTTTCCAAAACCCCACATGGTCAGGTTCTTCACAGCCAACACCCCACTTCTGGTATCAATTACTGTATTAGTCACTTTTCTGTTGCTGTGACCTGAACAAATTATAGAAAGAAGAGTTTATTTGAGCTTACGGTTCCAGAGGAATTACAGTCTGTCATGGCAGGGAGGCATGGTGGCTGGAGGTGGCTAGACCAGGAGAAGCAGAAGCTAAGCTCTCACATCATCATGCAGGCACAGAAAGCAAGAGACCAACTGGAGATCCAGCAAGGCTTAAGAACTCTCTAAGCCCACCCCTAGTGATGTGCTTCCTCCAGGATAGCCACACCTTCTAAAACCTCCCAAAACAGCGCCATCATCTGGAGACAAAATGTCCAAACACTTGGAGCCTATAGGGGACATTTTCATTCAAACCACCACAGGGCCAAAGTCCAGATATGCAGAAACCATGTAAATGATGAATAGACATGGTGACCCACCTGCAATTCTTCCCTTGAAAGCCGGAGATAGAGGATTCCTAGAGCAAGCTGCCTAGCAAGACTGGTCATATTGTCAAGTTCTGGGCTTGACTGGGAGACTCTACCTTGCAATGTGTAGGATATAAAAGCTATTGAAAATGATTCCTGACATCAACCTTGGGCTTCCACATGTACACAGACATACACATACACATGCACCCACACATACATGTACCTACACACATGCAAAATCTGTATACACACATGCATATCACACACACACACACACACACACACAAATACACATTCAAATGGGGAAATGTTAAAAATATACAAAACTTCACCTAGAGTAGAAGATGAGAGCTTGACAGACTTCAAAGTAGGAGATGCCCTGCTTGAAATAAAGAATTACATAAATAAAATAAAAATAAAACATATATCTGTTGATGCAAAAACAGCCTCTTACCTCAAAAGGGATAAGAGATAGTTTATTCTGAAGCCAAATAATGATTGACCATGGCCTGGGAACACATTTTTTAATTAGTTGCCCCAAATTTCATGTTACAATGTGGAGGCAATTTCAGGAAATTTCTACAGCAACAGAACAATGAAGGTTATATATAAATCAAGATACTTTTTCAATACACTGGTTGAAACATTAAGTATTTGGGTTGCAACAAAACAGGGGAAACTTTTCTATTGGCCTCAGATGATATCTCACATTTTTACCTTTTTTGGTTGGTGGGAAATTAGCTATCTGTACATTTACCTAATGTTCATGGAAATGTTAAGTCAGGTACAAAGCAGGGCAATAAATTGCTATTAAGGGGCCTAGAGATGGTCCAAGATGAGTTGGCTCTGGACTTGTAACATTCCAACCTCTCCACAGTCTGAAGTTCTAGTCAATCAACCTTGTCTGAGGTTAAGTTGAAGGTGCAGTTTCTTTCTGGGAACATCTGTTCATAGTTCTAATGTTTAAAAGCAGGACGAGTCTAGAAGGAGAAGGGAGAGTTAAGAGTGGACTGGCCACAGTACTGGTAAAAGCAACTCTATTTACAATATGGTCCTTTCCTGATACCCTAGTCTGTAAGCTCACAGAATAGAAGAAACAGGTGAAAATCTTCTCTTTATGTAAAAACAATTAAGGTTTATCGTCAGATTTTAATTGGCCTTTGGAATAGTAGCCATCAGGACAGACATAGGAACTCAGAGACACAGGAGCTGTTAAAAAAAAATTCAGAGAAGCATTGTGATTGTTCCAGCCTTCAAGTTGCTGTTTGGATCCAAATCAGTAAGACTGCCCAGGAATAGGGGCACCACCTGGCACGTGGGCTACAAGCAAGTACATAGCACTAAAATACCTGATGTGAATTTAAATGTTTTCTTGATGTGTATTTAAATATAAGCCTTCTTAAGGGGACGGGAACAAGGAAAAGGCTAACAAATCCAAAACTTTGGACGAGAAACTTCCCAGGTCTCTAGGCATTAGTGTGGACAGATGCACATCCCTCCCCCTTTTTTGAGTCAGGATCTCATTCTGTCGTCTAGTCTGAAACTCCTTTTGTAGGACCAGGCTGGTCTTGAATCCTCCACAAGCCTCCTGCCACAGCCTCTAGAGTGCTGATATTAAAGGTATTAGTTGCCATGTCTGGCATTTTCACTGATCTTATAGCCACTGTTGTGGGCCTATTTCCTCCTGGCTTCTTGTTCTGTAGAGGGGTCCTGTGCCTGTCAGTATAGAATTAGCAGTGACTTCCTCTGTCCCTCCCTACCTCTTTCCCCTCTCTATTTCTTGTTTTCTTTCTCTAATACTTTTTAAAGAATATATTTTGTTTATTCTTTGACTTCTTCATACATGTATACACATTTGTGTATACATCTTGATCATATCCACCCCAACTTCCTCCCACACCTCCCAGGACACCTCCTAACATGTCCCCCTCTGGCCTTCATGCCTTCTTCCTTCCTTTTGGGGGGGATGTGGTAACCCACTGAGTCTTATTAGAGCCACTTGCAGGACTATTCACTGATTTTGTACAGATCTTGTACAGTTAACCATGGCTTCAATGAATTCATGAGTGCAATAACTGGGTCATGTCCTGAAGACAGCACTTGACAGCAGTATCCTCTGGCTCTCACATTCATTCTGTCCCCTCTTCCATGATGCTCCCTGAGTGCTTGGGGTGGTGACTGATTTAGGGCTGAGCACTCAACAGTCACGTCTCAGCACTTTGGCTAGTTATGAGTTTCTGTATTAAACTGCTGCCTACTGCAGAAAGAAATGTCTTTCGTCTGAGCAGTGGCTCTCTTTAACTCCTCCTCCCCTACCTTCTTTCCTTTACCCATTTCACTACTGACTCTTGGCACAAGTGTCAGGTGGGCTGAACTGACATGGGATAAGAGAGTTCAGAGAGGGAAGAAACAATGTATGAGTGGTCAGGATATAGACCAGAGTTTGCCATGTGATCCATTCCCTGGAGAAAAGGAAGAGATCTCCAGGAAGTGGGTGAGAGAAGTGGCTCTTGGCTCTGGTTTACTTCTGTGCTTGGCCCCACTGTTAACTGTTTTCTCTCTTCTGCCCTTCTCTTCTTAGAACCAAAAAGGGACATTCCAAAGGTGCCTTGGCCTGAGGCATTCTTATTCAGAAGCTATTCTTACTGGAGGTCAGGACAGAGACAAGGCCACTAGGTTAATGGAATAGGGCTCCAGGATTATCTTGGCTTTGAGAGCTAGGCATCTCTGGGACTCCCATTAGCCTGGCCTTGGTTCTCCTGCTCATTATCACCCTGCTGCCCCACACAGCATTTTACAGCACAACTGTGGCTAATGCCACACTTAAGGACACAAGTATATTCAGTTAACATTAACGGAATGTGTTAATTTTAAGAAGTTTGGGGCACTCCTGTTTTCCTGTTCCCTCTTTGCATGGCTTTGATAAACATTTTAAACCTATCTTTTCTCTTTTTCCATTCATTTTGTACCCTCTGTTCATCATTGAGTCTCCATCTCTTTTGTTTGTTCGTTCTGTCTGGTCATTCATATTGATCCTGCTCCAAAACCCCCACAAATTTTCATTTTTGCTATCTAATTTATGCCTATTTTTTCTTACAGTAAGTAGGAAATGAGCTAGCCTTGCAAATGTAGTATATTAATCTGTTTTCCTACTTAGTGATTTTCAAGGAGCCCACATTTCTTTACTCATTAACTCCAAACTCTATAATCAGAATTCCCATTGTAAAATAGGAATCTATCATTCTGTGGAAAAAAGCAAATGTGGTTATTAACATGAAAATGTTTAACTTCACTCCAATCAAAGACACAGGAATTAAAACAAGGGCATCTCATTTTTTACCCACTAAATTAGCAAAAATTTTACAAATATGTGTGTAATTTATTTAATCTTTTGGAAAAAGAATCACAAGCAGCCCAGGTTGCCCTTGAACTCACTATGTAGCCATGGATGATCTTGAACTCCTGAACCTCCTACCTCTACCTCTCAGGAACCGAGATTCCAGGCTTGTGTAAAGAATATGTTAAGGGCAGGATAAGAGCAGCATTTTTAAACACTGCTTAGAAGCATGTGGAACAGTGACATTTCCAGAAAACAGTGTATACAAATCCATTAATGACTTTGGAAAAGTTAATATCCTTGACCAAATCTTCCTTAATTTTTCTTCTAAGAAACTCTTTTTACAGTTATCAGATAGACAAAGATAGAGAAACAAATACAGGCCTCATAGAGTCACCAACTGCACACGAAAGCACGTGGCACGCTATGGTGGGTGTCACATAGACTGTCTCATTTACCCTGTGGGGAAGGTACTTTCCTCACCCATCTTACAGGTTGACAAAGTACAGCAAGAAAGGCCAAGTCGTTGCCTTAAGGTGGCAATGACTTAAGGTAGGCAGGAGAGTCTTGTTCCAGACCAGGCAGTCTTACCACGTGTTAGGTTCCTGGTAGGCTCCTAACATGACAGTGCAGCTCCCAACATTCTAAAATGATGGGTTTAAACTAGGCCGCAGGAAAGTCCCTCTGCTTATTGGGAGACCAACCAATCCTCAGCTAAACTGCCCAACCTACGTCATGGAAAGTTACCCAATCACCTACCTGCCTATAAAAGATGTCTGACTTCCCGTGCTTTCCGCTGTTTCTCTGCTCCCTGAGAGGCAGCCCAGAGATCTATTTGCTCTCAAATAAACTGCTGTCCCCCAAGGAGTCGTCTGGTGGTCTTAGCTGCTCTACTTCCACATACCACAGAGCACCCATTCTTTGCCCCAATTCTGTGACACACTTATTAGACCTCACGATTTAAAAGTGATATTTGTTCTTTGTTCACCTGACTTTTCAAGATTAGAAAAACTGATACTGATCCCTCCTTCTGAGGCTATACCTCAGTGACCTAACCAATTCCCTATAGAGGCCACACCTGCAGTTCCCACCACCTCCCAACATTGTCACCCTGGAAACCAAGCTTCCCTGCATCCCAATTATTGTAAAATCTGAAGCACCAGATTAAATGCACACTTTACATTAACCGTTTAACTATTTTTATTTCTGAGACTCCGACTTTCCCTCTTTCAATTCCAAGAATGAGTATCCTCTGAGAAGGTTTTCTTGTAATATTCTCTCTCTCAATTACTCTTGCTCATTCTCTCCTTACCCCCCATTCCCATGTTGCTAGAGCTTGACCACACATGCCCGGCAAATGCTTTACCACTGGGCTGCATCCTCAGATCTTCCACATGCATTTCTGAGTACTGAGAAAATGAACCACATTAACCATCTAGAAATTTGTCTCTTACTGTATCACATTTCTATTTTTCACATTTTGAGAAAAATCTTCTAGCAAATTTGTCTAAATTGGACCCGAAGTGATTTCATCTTTATCTTCCATGTGACTGAGTTTTATCCTCATTTGTACCAGTCATCAGACTGAGGTCTAAAAAGGAATCACATTTTTATTTTTCAATTTATTGCTGAAATTCCCTTCTGCACTTAGCAGGAAACGTTCTAATCCTCCGAAGGACTCTTATCCACGCAGGATTACTTCAGGGCATTAGGCGTTTACTCAGGTGGTGGTCAGTCTGATTCTAGGCCTTGGATGGGAAGGGAGCAGCACGGCAAGGACAGGAAGGACAGGGCTTCAGGACGGTTTGTTCCTGGGAGATTCCTGTGATGGAAGCTTGGTTTCCAATGTCACCATGTTGGGAGGTGGTGGGAACTGTAGGCGTGGCCTTTACAAAGAATTGGTTAGGTCTTGAGGTATAGCCTCAGAAGGAAGTGATTCAATTTGGTTGGGGGGGTTGGTTTTGCAGGAGGGTTATTATAAAAGAGCAAGATTGGCTCTTCTCTTGCTCTGGCTCTCTATCTCATTATGAGGTTCTCCCTTGCATGCATACTCCTGCTTTTGGGTTGAGATCCATCATGAAGTCCTCACCAAAGCAGACACCATACTGTTTGGACTTAACACTTCCCAACCTGAGAGTGAAGTAATTTTTTTCTAAAATATCTAGCCTCAGGCATTTTGTTATAGTAACAGAAAATGAGCTAATATATTCTGTTTGATTTATTCTTCTAGAACATCTTTGGTTTTGCAATGTTTCATTTGATTAAATATTTAATTAAATTGGTGAAATTAATTTAGTTAATCCATTTTCTTACACATTATTCTCAAGACAAGGCCATTTATCCAGGGTGATCCTGTCTGGAAAGGATTTCCAGATACAGCCTTATGCTATGTTATAACTGGTCCTCCCCTGTGAAACTTTGTTAAACCTGATGCTGAACTGGATTCATCCAGATCCCCAAGTGTCTCAGAGAGTGCCGCCATTTTTCTTTCAGACTGGACTAGTAGTTTAGTCTCACACATACCATTCCACATAAGTTTCTACAGTTTTGCTTTGTTTCCAGTGCCTGGATTCAAACTCAGATTTTGTATACGGTAAAAAGTTTCCTACAGCTTCCTGGAGCCCACAGCTTGTCTGGGTTGACTAAGCTTCAGGGGTCTATGAGCATCTCTCAAAATGTCCTGTAACTGTGGTACCTGTCCTTTTGATCAAGGAGGCCGTGGAGACCTCACCAAATGGACTTGAACCAGTGTCCAGTCTACAAAGAGGAGGGTCAACACAGAGGAAACATTTCCTCCATGCTTCCAAGTGAAGCCAGCCACGGTCGAGCAGAACCTTTGATTTATCTTCACATAGATGGAACTGGTGAAAGAAAGTAGCCAGGGGCTCCTCCCAAGCCCATGTGACACCTGAGGAACAGATCCTCAAATGATCTTAAAAGTAAAAATAAATTGGTTTAACTGGGCCAACTGTAGGGTCTTAAATAGGAAAATATAGTATAACCAAAGATTATAAGGAATCAATATAATTCTTTAAGAATCCATGTGTATTGCTAAAGGCTACATTACAAGAAACAATGTCAGACAGGAGATACCTTCCTTTGAGTTGTTGGCCAGGGTGGCCCAAAAGGCTCCCAGATAGTAACCCAGCATAGAACTGGGAAAATGAACAGCAGACCCCAATCTTATCTAAAGAAATATTGGTAATTGATTGCTGCTAGATGAGGAAGAGCTAATCTTCCTAAAACAAGGAACTCTAAATAGGCTGACTAGATTCAGAGGATGGACAAGCACTGGAGAACATCTGGGGGCACTGACAACACAGTGGACAGTAACAGGGATAACAGAGTATATGGGCTGGGGGGGTGGCTATGGGAGGGTGCCATTTGGGATGTGGGTATATAGATGAATAAGATTTTTTTGGATGTTTTGTATGATATATACACACAAAAAGACAACAATTAAAAAAATGAGTTATATTTGAGGAGGAAGCATAAAAATTTGCTCCATGTTGATTAGTAGAAGTGAAACACATTACCATTGAAATCTACCTGATGACTTTATATCCATGCTCAGATGCCAAGGAGCTCAGAAAGTAACTGA
>NW_008329365.1:851869-877053 GCF_000622305.1 Nannospalax galili
GTCTAACTGTATTAACTGTGCATCTAAAAATTTATAGCCAGTATTAAAAGAGATGCATCTTTGCTCTGGAAATTGTTATTGAATATATTAATTCTGTAATGAAATGCTTCTTCTAATCATGTAGTTATTAAATAAATAATTTTTAAAAAAGTTTCCTACCACTGAGCTGTGCGTCCAGGCCTCAAGTCATTTTGAAGAGGTTGGGTGTATGACTCCACCTTATTTCAACAGTGGATTCTGTTCCTTATTACTTTTCCTTGTCTTTCTCCCGAATCTTTGTTTTCCTTACCAAGAATAATCCTTGTGTTAGGACCAAATATATTGTATTCCCTCCAGAAAGAGGCATTTGTTTGCCTTTGAGCACATCCAGGAAGATGTAGTCTATCCCAAGGTGTTTATGTGTACCTTAATAAAGGGGTCAAAGCCACCTTTTACTAAATGGTGTTAAGTCCCATTGGTATGTTGTATGCATAGGATGGTTGTATCCTCTGTATGTATATATCTTTCTATCACTCCCTGTACAAGTATGGCATACACAAACTCACAAGGACACACTAGCCATCTCAAACAATGTACACATTTAGTTTTGGGGGAAAAACCAACAAGGAATATGCAGGCCTTTAGAGAAAAGTTGGTCTCCTTGATAGACTTCTGAATTTCCTTCATGGACTGGATAAGTGTGTGTGTGTGTGTGAGTCACTGGGTGGAAACATGGTCAGACTGGTCGTCTCCACAGTTCTAACCATCCTCACAAACCCGATTCCACCACTGGCTCAAACTGTTTGACAGTATCCTGGTGCTCAAGTATGAAATTCACATGGCAATAACCACCAATCTCCTGGCCCCTCTTAGAGAATGCACCTGACAGGACTGTCTTCCCTTTGAGATTGTTGGTATAAGACTGACACCTAAGGAACTAGATGGCTCAGCGGTTAAGAGCACTGGCTGCTCTTGCAGACGACCAGGGTTCGGTTCTCAGCACCCACATGGCAGTTAACAACCATCTATAACTCCAATTCCGCGGATACAATGCCATCTTCTGACCTCCGAGGGCATTGTGTGACACGTGCACTTGCATATATGTAAGGTAATACATTCATACACACACACACACACAAAAACCCAGCATCTGAAACTTCCCTCTGCTTGGGCGGCTGACTTGACCCACTTCAAATTTCTTTGGGGCCCCATCAGTCAGCACGTAGTCATTGAAACACCCATCTAATTAGAATTTTATAGTATGAAAATTTTATATACATGTTATAAAATAATACAAGATGGGCATGGTGGTACACATTTTAATCCCAACACTGAAGGCAGAGGCAGGCAGTTGTCTATGGGTTCATGGCTAGCTTTGTCTATAGAGTGGGTTCCTTGGCTTCTATGGCTATATGATGAGACCTTGTGTCAAATAAAACAAAATTAATAATAAATACATTTGTTGTCAAGCAAGGAGTGGATCTGATAGCAATGAACAACATTGGAAAGTGATTATCTGTGAACTCCTGAAATGTTTAGAAATTCATCGATTTGTAAGAGCAAAACTAATCTGATACAAGGATGCCAGATCGCTGTGATAGAATTGTGTGATAAGTACATTGGACACTTAGAATCTAATTTTCACTTTTACCCTCTCATAGCTGTTAGTCCAGGTATTTGTTCTGTGCAGGCACAATTTAAATGTCACTTCTTTGCTAGTAGGAATTATTACATTATTTTGTGTGCCTGCTTACATAATTTTACACTGGCAGATTTTGATTAACTGATATTAGAAGGATATTTCAGTGCTTACACCCTGTCTGATGAGTCATCAGAGAGACTTGAGAGAGGCAAGAAGAGCTAGCAGCCTGAGCAGGTCACAAATGAGAGTCAGCAGAGGGATGCTTAGATCTTATGTGTAGAGCAAACAGGCCAGAAGCTAATACATTTTTTCAAACCAGGAGAACTCAGACTGGGGCAAGCCTAGAGGAATCCTAGGCTTTTCATATATAAAGCCAGGGTCAAATTGTCCTTAAGAGAATAAAGAGTGGGCCTGGAGAGATGACTCAGCAGTTAAGAGCACTAGCTGCTCTTGCGGGGGACCTGGGTTCAATTCCCAGCACCCATGTGGCAGCTAACAACCATCTGTAACTCCAGCTCCAGGGGAATCTGACACCCTCTTCTGACCTCCATGGGCATTGCATAACATGGTGTACTTACACACACACAGGCAACGCACTCATGCACATTAAAAAAAGAAAAAAGATAATGAAGGGTGATTGTGTTTGGCACAGTAAGGTAGCTTGATGGCTGTCAACATGGTCCCAACCAGACCTCCCTGATGGTAGCTATTCCATCTGAGACCAGGTGGCAGCTGGGAACAGTAACTGAAGAAGGGGCTTCCATGAAATAGCAGAGGCAGTCTAGATGGACTGTTGAATGTTCTTCAGATGTTTGACTGAACAACAAGAAACAGGAAAGACATTAAGTACTTCTTTTGGGCTAGAAATTTCAGCAATTATTCCACCGAGTGAATAACTTGAAGTCATGGGGAAAAAAAAAATCAGTGAGGTCTATGCTCTAGAGGCCTGCAAGGTAATGTGGAAGACTCAAAGACAGCCCAGGAGTCCCTGGGGTTTGGAGATATACTATAGGCCAGGCAAACTTAAAAGCTTGTCTGATCAAACATTACTGCTGCCTAGATGATGAGGACAATACAAATGAGGAGGAATTTAGCAAATGAACTTGTCTGAGATCACACATTCTTGGCCATTATACATCTTCAGTGGGTTAATACTTTACCAAACCGGGAAACTTAACCTTGTATCAGGGACTGTTCTAAACATTTGGTTTTCATGTAAGCCTCTTTACAGATCTATAAATTAAGAATTATCATTTTTGGACTGGAGAGATGGTTCAGTGGTTAAGAGCACTGACTGCTCTTGCAGAGGGCCCAGGTTTACTTCCCAGAACCCACATGGTGGCTAACCAACATAACTCCAGTTTCAGAGAATCTGACACCCTCTTCTGCCCGCTGAGGGCACTGCACATACATGGTACACATATACATGCAGGCAAAACATTAATATGTATGAAATAAAAATAAATTTTTAAAAATTTTTAAAGAATTATTTTTATTTTCTTAGATAAGTTGCAGGTTTACTTCCCAGAACCCACGTGGTGGCTAACCAACATAACTCCAGTTTCAGAGAATCTGACACCCTCTTCTGCCCGCTGAGGGCACTGCACATACATGGTACACATATACATGCAGGCAAAACATTAATATGTATGAAATAAAAATAAATTTTTAAAAATTTTTAAAGAATTATTTTTATTTTCTTAGATAAGTTGAATAACATAGTATCCAAATTTCCCATTTTGAATCTGTTTTTAAATAGCAGTAGTTTCTTCTCCCTCTCCTCATCCCTATCCTCTTCCTCATCCTTCTCATCCTCCTTTGTCTTCATCTTCTCCTCCTTTATTTTTATACTTACTGATTTTTTTTACCTTGACTATTTTGTAAATACTTTTAAATCCATGTAGGCTTATGAAGTTGAAAATGTAAATTTTAGATATTTACTTAGGAGGCATTATGAAATGACAGCCACAGGATGCCAGGTGTCAAAAATCTCATTGAGGAGATTAAAATGCCTTGTGGGCAAAACACAGGAGGTAACAGTTTGCAGGGGTCTCTGCAGGGAGGTCAGTGTCTTGTTTTTGTCAGAGCTTGCCACAAAATAACTTTGACCATTGATATTAGAAAGCAATAGCGTATATCTTCTTCTGTGTGTGTTTGAAATGGGAGGAGTTTGCAGCTTGTTCTGGGATGCTAATAACAAGGGATAACTTATAATTTGATTTTCTAACCTCAGTCATTGCTGACAAACAACTCTGTAACCTCCTTTCACCCACAGATTTCAGTGATACCGCTTAAATATTTCAGAAACTGGATTTTTTTTGAAAAATTGCCCAACTATCATTTTATATAGGGTGAAATTCATATTTTTACCTTGTTATATTCCATTACCCTCAGAGTGAACTGAATCAACTCAAAATCAGTGAAACAACTTATTTTGAGATGATAGTATGGATAGTTCAGTGTGATTTGCCTCATGATTCCCAGGAAACAGCTCTTAACTTTGATAAGGAGGGCCATGGCTCCCATCCTCGATTTGTAAACATTTGGAGACTGACATTATGAATCATTTCAAGCCAACTCTATACCTGGAGTGAAGTTGATTCCATTGAGAGCTGATAACATACCCAAGAACAAGGCAAGAGGGAAGAAAATATTTCTTCCATCTGTGGGATGTAGGCAGAATTTTAAAAACCAAGAATCTATTCAGATAAGCAGAAATTCTAATAAAACAGAAATTCAGATAAAATAAATAGCCTTTATTGGGGGTCTGACAGAGATGTATGTGTTTCCAGTACTTTCCGACAGTATAGGACTAGCCATCATAGTATGTCACGTGACTCTGAATCTTATTTTGTTTTTCATTCCTATGCAAGCTTAGACACTTAACGATACCCGCTTGCTTTATTTCCTGGGTGTGGGGGTGTTGTGCTCGAAATGCAGGCAACTTCTGGGTAACCCTTGAAATGCTTATAAAAGGGATGGGATTATGTTAGTATCTATTACTTAGTTTTCCAAAATAAACTATCTTTATCTAAAAGTAAGCTGCTAATCTTCAAGTCTATGATTTGACTTTGTCTCCAAGCACATTGTGTTTACTTTCTGTGCCTGGTTCTATGTTAGCCATACTGAATGAACACCAGTGACCAGCTAGATAGACAGGCAGACTGAGAAACACTGCCAATATGTGGTCTTTCACCATCAGGGGTGCACCTAAGAACTTGGGACTGTGCATATCCAGCTCTGGCATGAACACAGCAAGGGAGCATGACAGACCTGAATGACAGAAAGCCACACTTAAGTGAATACACAGTAGCCACTGAATGAGAACAGAATGAGGAATGAAGAAAGGGCTTTGTGCAGAGGTAGGAGGCTCTCTGTGAATGACCGTGTGTTACTGAGGGAATCCAGCCTCCCTTTCTGCTCCAGCAGCCTCAGGCCTGGGGCCAAGCCTGACCCTCTGGAAGTTTGGCTCTATTGAATTCTGAGCAAGGTGGATGTCACCTAGGCAGAAGCTTGCCTCTTGCAAATGAAAAGATGGCTCAGAGGCTAAGAGCACTTGGTAGTATTTCAGAAGACCCAGAGGTGGCGGGGGGTGGGGGGAGACAGACAGAGAGAGAGAGAGAGAGAGAGAGAGAGAGAGAGAGAGAGAGAGATTGAACGAGAGCAAGAGCATGAATGTATGTGTCTGTCTGTGTTTTTGTGCTTGCTCCTGTGTATGAGTGCAGGCGAGTGTGCATGTGTGCCACAGCACATGTGTGCAGGTTAGAAGACAAACTTCAGGTCTTGGCCCTCACCTTCCAAACTTGTGTGAGATATGGTCTCTTCACTGCTGCCTAAGTCAGCCTAACTGATCTCTGACGTTTTGGGGATCCTCGTGTCTCTGCCTCCCATTTCCTCTAGGGGTGCTCAGAGGTTACAGACATGTGCACTTCTCTGTCCAGCCTTTACATGGGTTCTGGGGACCCAAACATGTTCAGACTCACATGACAAGTGCTTTTACTCACAGAACCATCTTCCCAGTTGTTTCTCTTGTGTGTCTGTCGCCCTGTTGCTTTCCAATTCAGCCCCCTTGCCTTTCCCGTAACTTCTGCTTCTTATAACTCACAGGGAGTGATCTTGATTTTCCAAGGCCTCCACTCTCTTTCATGTCATAAGTGAAAGACCTGCCATTCTTTCATGGTTTGGGGGTTTGATTCTGAGAGACATGATGTTTGATGTCTTGAGCTCACTCTGGCCAGGACCAGATGCAGGCACGGGGTAGCTTCACCAAGGTGGGCTGCTTCAGCTCAGTATCCACCCACCTCTGTGTAACAGTACCTGTGTCAGGCGAAAAAAAAAAGTGCTTAGGTCGAGAGCCAGAGGCTCCCCTGAAAGGAAGATTAGGCAAGGTAGAGAGGTTTATTTCACATACCAAAGAAGGAAGCCTAACTAATTCTGATTCTAGAAAGAGTTCTCCATGTGGAAACCCTCCTCTTGCATACAGTTAATAAATAACACCAATTAAAGACTTAAAGAGTCTTAATTTGATGAGAGTAGGAAAAATTTTGCTTTCTACATGAAGAAACAGATAGGAAATCTGAGAGTTACTCTATTTCACAGTAGGAAAGAATTAAGAAGTTGACAAAATTAAGGAGCAGTGAACTTGCCCTTCATCACTGAAGCCCATTAAGAACTTATTGCAACTATTTTATTGATATAGTGGAGTTCCTTGGTGGCAAATGTAGTCATTTTTTTTAATGAATGCTTTAAGTTGACATAGAAAATAATGATGGCGTTATGGCAGTTCCAACGTGTGTCATTCTGTTTGTTTCTGTTCATCCCCTCCCCACTGCCCTCTTCTTGCCCTCATTCTTCCTGGTCCCCTTCTCCCTCCCCCACAAAGTCCTCCCTTCTGTTTTCTTCTGCTTTCTTACTGGTCCTCTCCTCTGTCCCCACATAGTCCTCCCTTCTGTTTCACATCACACAAATTCTACTCTCTTTCCTCCTCCCCCTTCTGTAAAGTCTCTTCCTGCCCTCTTCTGGTCCCCTTTCTATGTTCATGAACTTCTCACAGATATAGACACACACACATACACACACACACACACACACACACACATTTAGATTTCATATATGAAAGAAAACATGGCATTTATTTTTCTGACTCTGGCTTATTTCTCTTTACATATTAATAAATCTATGTTCATGCAAATGTCATGATTTATGTTTTACAACTAAATAAAATTCCACTGTGAATATGAGCCACAATTTTCTTTGTCCATTCATCCACTGATGGACATCTCAGCTGGATCCATTTCCTAGCTACTGTGAATAATGTAGCAATAAACATGAATAGATATGGAAATATAGAAAATATGTTGACTTGGACTCCTGGTATACACACACCCAGGAGTGGTATAGCTGGGTCATACAGTAATTCTACTTTTAGATTTTTGAAAAACCTGCATACTTATTTACATAGTAATTGCACCAGTGGACATTCCTTTCGTGGGAATGCTGGAGACTCTGGTCACCAACAGAAATTTTTTACAATTTTTGCAATGTTGTGATACAAAAAAGTATGAAGAAAATGAGTTATTTCCTTATGAACCCAGTGTGTCCTCTTCTGTGAAGAATTACTTACCACTGAACCCGTGACTTTTAGTAACTGCTGAAAAATTGTTACAATATCCAATGTAAGCATCAACAGGCAGATGAGACCATTATACCCTGCTTCTTTCAAGCCTAGAACATCTCTGGTTCACATTGTCCTGTGTTATACAAAAAGTGGGAAATCATGTTATGATGTTAATTCACAGAGATTCATTATTATTATCAGTAGTAGCAGTAGTAGTCATAGTGTCATTGGTTTTTGAGACAGGTGTTGCTATTTAGTCTTAGCTGCCCTAGTACTCTATGTGTAGCCTTGACTGACATTTAACTCATAATACTACCTTAAGTGCTGGAATTAATATACTCTTGTTTAATCAAAGACAAGAAAAGTGCCATTATATTTCTCTAATAGACACGTAGGCAGTTTTGAGAACTGATACCATTTATGTAGCCATAAATGCTATCTGTATTATTAATGGACAGATCACAGGGACTAATAAATGGAAGAATTAAAATTTGGCATCAGGCTACATTTTCAAGTTGCTTAGGTAAAAATTTACAACCCAAATCATTCCTGTGCAGGAACACTTAAATAATTGATTGATCGGCTGACCAGTGTATCTAATTGGAAACTGTTGGATGGCCAGAGAAAACATGGCAAGTATAAAGAAGTCAAATACATCACGGGAGGAAAGGACACTAGGAATGCTCATTCCCTTAGCTTCTCTGAAGGAATACGGAAAAGAAATCTCAACAAAACCAATTTGCAATCATTTGACAAGAAGGTTTTATAACCGGAGCCTGACTTTATAAGAACAAGTCCTGTCACACTAATCTAATCTTCCGAGATGAAAATGAAAGGTTGAGAAGATGAAAGAAAAGATTTCTATATAATTCATTTAGACGGTAGATATGATTTGGATGTGATGCTGTGTGGTGTGTCCATCATCCTCCACCCTGCTGCCTGAGATAGTGGATATTGGAGTCTCATTGTCCACTTGGGGACCAATCTAAGTCTGAGTTCAAAGCCCAGGGTTACTTGTGTTTCTGACCACAGTCTGGTATTTGCCTGGCAATGCACACACATAGGTGTTTCATTTCCTTACTGTACCTAACTGGTGGGAAAGATGGCAAAGAAATAGATACACAGAAAGAAGTTTTAAAATTATAGCTGTCCAGAAGCTGGGAAGATAGCTTAGTCAGTAAAGTGCATGCCATGGAATCACAATGATGTGAGTTTAGATCCCAAGCATCTATGTAAGAAAACGGGCATGGCATTGTACATCTTTAACCCCAGTGCTGGTTGGCTGGGGTGAGCGTATTGGGGGGAAATAGGCAGATCTCTGAGGCTCACTGGTTCATTAGTCTAGCTGGATTGGTGAGCTACACATTCACTGAGAGGCCCTGTCTTAAAAAATAAGGTGCAAAGTAATTGAGGAAGACACCTGACATCAACCTCTGGCCTCCACACGCGTGTACACTCACATGAATGCACATGCAAGCATGCACACACATGTGTGCGTGCACACACACACCATGAATATAAAAAAGAGATTATTATAGCTGTCCACACATGCTGCTACACATTCTAAACCCCATGTTATTGTTTAAATTAGGAATATAATTACTTTGTGTGTTCAGAATTTTTCTCCCTTTAGCTTACCTGAGGATAAAGACTTGGGCTTTATTTCTACCTTCCAGAGCATTTAACACATATGTGATTGATTGGCCAACAATAAGATTTTAAAGACCCCCACTGCCTTGATGTGCAACAGAAATGTTACTAAGGGCACCACTAGTTGGCAGAGACAAGGGAGGGATGCATGGGAGTGAAGTTTAAGGAGCTCATGATAAGCCATCCCTCCAGTGCCATCAAGGGTCAGGGTTATGCTCTTAATTACAAGACTGGTCATTTTATGCTTCCCAATTAAGTGAGAATGTATCCATGGTTTCCAGAGGTGAGTACAGGAAGTTCAAGTGTACATGTGCTGCAGTGGTTAGGTGTGTGCTACCCTGAGTTGGATATGCCTAGCTTCTTTACTAGCAACAACCTTGAACAAGCCCCCTTAACTCTCCAAAGCTTACTGTCTCCATTGGTAAGACGGAGAAAGTGATGGGGCTTAGTCCATAGTCATATGACAATTAACTTGCATAATACCTAGTCAGCACAGAACATGCCGTGAGCAGCTCAATAAATATTGGTATAAGAACAGTAAGAAATTATCTAGGTATGAAGACACATGCTTATGATCCCAGCACTCAGGAGGAGGAGATAGGAGGATCAAGAGTTCAAGGCCAGTCTCTGCCACATAGGGAGCTCAAGATCAGCTTGGGCTACAAAGGACCTTGTATCAAAAAACTCAGAGAAGAACAAGAAAAAAAGAAGTATAAGAAATTTAAAAGAAAGATTGTTTAGGCTAGGAAGAAAATGCTAAGAATGGGTTTAATAGTAGTCCTTGTACATGGGTAATGGCAAACCACAGTCCATCTGGACATAGGTTTGTTTGATACGGTCTTTGAGAGAGATTCTGTGCCTTTGACAAAGAGAACATGGCAGCCAGAGTGCTTAATCTGCAGCACGATGGAACTGGGATGGACACAAGGGAGGGTCTCTGGGAGACTCACTAGCCTATACAATAGAAGAAAATGGGGGAATTTTTTTCAAAGACTTAAAAAACTATCCAGTTGCACCTCACGTCTTCCTCATTTTCTTAGCACTGGTCCTGCTCAGTACCGACTTTTCAGGTCAGGCTATGTGTTTGCTCTTTGTGATCTTCAGGTAGTGTTATTTAACAGTTTCAGCCATGCTTGTTAAAGATGAGTACACAGGCTGAAACGGTACCAAACGTATATCACAGTGTCATTGCTGAGTCACAAAGATGCTTCCATTCGACTCAGCACAGAACAGAGTTTTTGACCAGGTGATGTGAGTCTGATGGTTTCAGGTGAGCTGCTGGAGTGTTCTGGCTTGCCTGCTGTGATTCATCTATGGTCAGGAGCCCTACTGGAGGGATCCAGATTAGCGATTAGTACCTGATTATAACCCCAGCTCTACTCCAGAGAATTTGATCAAAGTTCATGAAAAAAATAAACCGTAAGTTTCTCTCTGTTGAAATAACAATTGTCATTTCCTTCTTTCTGTCTTTCCTTCTCTCCTTCCTTCCTTCCTTCCTTCATCCCTCCCTCCCTCCCTCCCTCCCATCCTTCCGTCCTTCCTCCCTTCTTTCCTTACTCTCCTCATCCCCCTCCTCCTCCTCCTCCTCCTCCCTCTCTTTCCCTCTCTCTCTCCCTCCTCGCTCCTGTGGACTCTGGTCCGCCACATCCCTCCATTGCTGGTTGTACCTCATCACGCAGTTCCACAGATGTAATGTGCAGTGTTTACCAGACACATTGTCATTGCACCTGAATACTCAGCCTGAGTGCAAGTGCCTGAGGAAGCAAGAGGCATCGGATCCCCCTGGAGCTGGTGTTATGGGGGCAGGTATTTTGAGCCATTCAACATGAATTCCTGGGACTGAACTCAGGTCCTCTGGAAGATCAGTAGGAAACTTTAACCACTGAGCCATCTCTCCAGCCCCTCTGCAGAGTTTTAAACATGGTTTTCTGGACAAATGTTTGTATATGGATACAACATAGGGCAGTCCTTATTCCTTTGGTCCTGACAGCTCTATAGAGCTGGGCATTAATGCATTCATCTGAGTCTCCATCTCCTTCATAGCAAATTTCCAGGTATCTTTGAGTAGCTGAGCAACAGCGTTCTTGAAGCTCACTCTAAGGATGTGCTTGTGAATATGGATGGTGAGTTCTCAGGTGCTCTGCAGAGTTTTAAACATGGTTTTCTGGACAAATGTTTGCATATGGATACAACATGGGGCAGTCCTTATTCCTTTGGTCCTGACAGCTCTGTAGAGCTGGGCATTAATGCATGCATCTGAGTCTCCATCTCCTTCATAGTAAATTTCCAGGTATCTTTGAGTAGCTGAGGGACAGGTTTCCTGAAGCTCACTCTAAGGATGTGCTTGTGAATATGGATGGTGAGTTCTCAGGTCATTTCACTGATGGCAGAATGGCCATTTATTTGGTCATTACTCTTTGAAAAGAGACACTTATCTGGGCCAAAGTCAGAAAGGAGGATTTCTAGGGATCGAGGGCAACAGATGTCATTGTTTGTATGTGTGTGGTGTTCATGTATGTTGTGGTGGTTTGAATGAAAATGTCCCCCATAAGCTCCAAGTTTTTGGACATTTAACAGCCCAGATGGTGGAGCTGATTTGGGAGGTCTAAGAAGGTGTGGTGATCCCTGAGGAAGCATATCACTGGGGGTGGGCTTAGAGAGTTCTTAAGCCTTGCTGGATCTCGAGTTGCTCTCTTGCTTCCTGTGCCTGCTTGAAGACATAGAGCTTAGCTTCTACTCATGCTCCAGCCACCTGTACCACCATGCCTTCCCGCCAAGACAAACTAATTCTCCTGGAACCACAAGCTCAAATAAACTCTTCCTTCTATAAATTGCTTTGGTCAGTGTTTATATCACAGCAATAGAAAAGTGACTAATACATATATGGAGGCTAGAGGTCAGCCACTTTTCATCATATGGGCTGTCTCACGGCCCTAGAGTTGGCCAAGTAGGCTAGACTAGCTGGCCAGTAAGCTGCAGGGATCTTTCTGTCTTTGCTTACCCTCCCCCAGCATTGGCATGACAAGTATGTAGTACCATGTCCATTTTTTGTTGCTGTCGTTGTTGTTTTTTAATGTGGGTTCTTGGGATCAAACTCAGATTCTCTTGTTTAGAAGTGTATTACCAACCAAGTTGTCTCCCCAGTCTGTCATTTTCTTTGGATAACCTCTTAGGAAGCCTATTCAGGTAAAACACTATGCACTGTAGAAACACTGGAGGCCACGGAAGGTGGGTTAAAAACAAATTTCAAATAAGAGTAATTGGGTTATTCTTTTACTTGTCTAGATCTTATTTTTGGGAAACATCTGGCCAACTTTGTTATCTTTCTTCAGAGATTGCTACTGCTGTCTGCCCGTTTGGTCAGTCAAGTTGAGATAGTGAAGGTATTTTAGTGCCTCAAGATTCCAAAAGGGAGAAAGAACACATGGTTGGGCTATGACGGAGGAGCAGTGGGGACTTTGTGGTGGAGTGTTGATCTGTGGAATGAGGACTGTGTAAAAAAGGAGGCAAACAAGAAGAACCCTGGTTCTTCAGCTGCAGTGAGATAACAGCAGTGGGAAGATGGGACCTGGGGATGTTGTCAGGGTACATACTGTGATATCAGCAGAGATATTCCAGGCTATAGAGAAGGACTGTGGTAACAACTAATTCCATAACATTACCAATCAAATATTCCTATATATGGATCAGTAGATGGGTATCAGAATGTAGAGCTTGAAAAGTAGTTTTAATGTGGTACTCCCTGTGTTGAGCTGAGAGCTGATATCCATAAAATAGATGGTCCCTGGTCTCTGCCTGTAGTCTCCATGGGATGTCGTGTACCCATTCCATCAGAGTTAGAGGGAAAGATGATGAAGCATAAACAGTTAGGAGCTCTGAACCCTTTTATTGTTTGCTTGTTCTTTCTTTCCCTCCCTTCCTTCCTTCCTTCCTTCCTTCCTTCCTTCCTTCCTTCCTTTCTTTCTTTGTTTCTTTCTTTCTTTCTTTCTTTCTTTCTTTCTTCTTTCTTCCGAGACAGAGTTACATTATGTATCCCAGGCTAGCCTCTGACTCATGATCTTACTGCCTCAGTCTCACATGTGTTGGGATCACAAGCATGTACCATCATGCCCAGTGGAACTCTTAAGGATTCACTTTTTAATGCTAACCTGTGCCATAAATGAGCCATCATAATAATTGAATAATTGTAGAAAAAGAAGTTTTCAGCATAAAGCAAACAGCAACCAAAACTCTGAGAAATTTGTATGCAACTCATCAAATACAGGCTGCCATTTTTACTGCATTGCAGGCTAATACGCACTAGGATCTGAACAGTGCTTAGGGAGTCAGAGAGTGTTATTGCACCTAACCCCGACACAGACACAGGATTACTGGCCATAGAGTAGACATCAGCAAGCTCTCAGACCCCAGGTAAGATCAAATAACCCTCTTGGTGTCATTCAGACAGCAGGTATGCGTGGGTCTTTGAAAGTCACAAAGCAACACAAACCAGTTGGCACCAGTAACCACCTCACTGTATAGAACAGGAATGAAAGAGACAGCTGGCATCTGCAGACACAGAGAACTGGGTTCAGGCAGTTTGTGAGCAACTATGCAAAGTAGTTGGAGGTTCTGAATAGTGTTTCTCATCTGGTAGAGACTGGAATAAAAATCAGGACACAAGGAAGCAACTTAGTCCTTTGGAATGGGCACATGTGTGTGCATGTGGTAGGTGCATAGGGAAAAAGGCTTCATTTAGAGAGCAGACTCTCCATCCTGCCAGGCTCATATCTAGTGCATCCTGTGCACCAAATGCTAGGCCTAGAGCAACTGAGGCAGCTCCAGAAGAAGCATTGGGCGAGGGTGGTTCTTGGCCAGTCCTAGTTTAAATGTTAGAAGTGGCCAGTGTTCTAAGTCCTCTGATTGAGGTTGGGACAGGCAGATACAGACAAGTGGTTTTAGGTAATTTTTTTAACCCTAATGCAATTTTATTTCCATATGCTTTTGTCTTTTAGACAGATGACCCAATTGGCTTTAGGGATGTGAACAAATGCAGACATTTCGATTGTGAATAGCTGTACTTCATTGTATGTGAGGAATGGGTGATCCCCTTTTCAATCCAGAGACCTAGGAGAATGACTCATGATGTTTGGTGAAAAACAAAACAAAACAAAACAAAACAAAACAAAACAAAAACAAACCTTTCTCGGCAAACTTTTTGCTGAATTTAGCCCCTGGAGATAGTGGTTTTTCAATCTGTGCCTAATGAGCATGACCGATCCTCATTCAGAAGTCAGCCACACAGTCTCCTGGCTTTCTCCACACCGAGCAGGGACACAGGGACAAGAAGCACTTTGTTTTCCAGGGATCCTTGAAAACACACGTGGATAGACATCACCACTGTATCTAGAACCAAGGCTTTGCCATTTTTGGCAACACATGCCGTACTAGCACTCGCAGCTCAGTCAAATATAAAATGCCTTTTCCACCTTCCTGTTCTTGAGGGCATCGCTTCTCTGCATGCCTCTGTATACGAACATGATGTTCTGATCCAAGGCACATGAGGCGAGGGGAATAGTAATTTGTGTGAGACAAATGTAAGCATATTTACCCTGAAAAATGTTGTTTGTACGTCAGGGACATTTCTGGCTTGTACTTAATCCTGCTGTTTGGTAGTAATCACAGTTCTGTAGACTCTACCCTTTTGGCTTAAGTTAAATGGAGAGATTTTGACAGCATAAGCTGGTTTATGATTTAATGTTTCATACTGAATAAGAAGTGGCCAATCCCCCCCTGCCCCCCCCCTTTTTTTCTGAGACAGGGTTTCCTAGTAGCTCCAGCTAGCCTGGAACTCGCTATGTAGACCAGGCTGATCACAGAGATTTGCTTGCCTCTGCCTCCCAAGTGCAGAGATTCAAGACATGTGTCACTACTCCAGCCTAGGTTTCATTTTTGTGATGCCTTTTCATTCTGCCTGTGCACACATCCACAGCAGTGTGGAACACATTTGATTTTATAGTTTTGTCTAAATAAATTGAGTTTCATTATTGATAATTCTACTATCTAATTAATGTTAAATATTTCACTATTTTTGTTAATTTAATCTTTAAAGTATATATTTTTAAAATTTTTGCTTTTTATGCATATGAATGTTTTTCCTGCATGCAAATAAGTGCACCTGTGTCATGTAATGCCTGCAGAAGTCAGAAGAGAGCATCGCATCCCCTAGAACTGGAGTCACAGATGGTTGTTAACCACTATGTGGGTGCTAAGAACCGAACCCAGGTCCTCTGCAAGAGCAGCCAGTGCTCTTAACTGCCTAGCCATCTCATCTGCCCCCACTTTTAAAAAACTTTTCCTCTTTCCCTGCCAAATTCCCTTACGTTTATTTAAAAGCATGCCTATTTCAGTAGCGTCTCAGCTAGGGATGGACGCGGTGGATTTGAAAAGGGAGTGTGGAGCACATGAAGTTGGGAGTGAAAGTGGTGGAGGGGATTGGGAAAGAATTAGAGGGGAGGGCCTGGGGTGGATTTGAACAAAACACAGTATGTACATGTATGAAATTCTCAATAAAAAAAGTATATCTCTAATGTCACAGAACCTGATTGTTGCTGAACTTGTCAGCTTGCTCTTTTATGGAAAAGAGGTTTCTTAATAAAAATACAGAGTATGGAGGCTCTAGTGGGAGAGGAAGGCTGTCTACCTGACGAGTTTGTATTCATGCTCAGATGCCGAGGAGCTCAGAAGGTGGGTGACTGTGACCAGTGATAGTCATGTATATAGAGATTAGAAATGCATGTGAAAACGTCTCAATGTCAAGAGCCCTTTTAAACGTTGGAACCTTATTTAATTTTATGTCTTATAGAGTTTATAATGAGTAAAAGATTATATAAGCATAATAATTCATCTGTAAACCTAGAAATGTACAGCCAATTTTGAAAGAGATGTACCCTAGCTCAGAAAAATATTATTGAATAGGTTAATGCTGTTGTAATGAAATTCTTCTTTTAATTAAAATAAAAAAAATACAGTCCATCCAAGAGTTGCTTTGATCTGCAGTATGGGGTAGGCAGTAGAGAGGAATTTTAATTTACAATGAAACTAAATAGCCTTGTTAGGATGTAGGCAGTCCTGGTGGACCATAGAGGAGCACAAACGCATGCCAGAAGTGCTCTTCGTGCTCCTCAGGCCTTTGCTCCCTGACTGCAGCTCTGTAGTTCAATCAGGCATCATAGTGGGAGGAAATCAGAATTTCTGTTCTTCCCTCTTATTGTCCTTTCTATTGCTTACACGCTTTCCTCTGGATAGAAAATGGTCTGAGACACAGAATATGAAGAACTTGGTAGACATTCTCAAAGTGAATAACTTCATTTTTTTTTTTTCAGAGCTCTGTCTTCCATTTAGGGATTCAAAAGGAGGGGAAGGTTAATCAGGGAGGAGAATAGGGCAAAACACAAGGAGGAAGTAAACTTATCTTTGAAAGAACAAGTAAAAAACATAATGCTAAGTTCTCTGGGAGTGATTTAGGGTGGCTCTTAATGAACTCAACCAAGCTGCTTGAATTGTGTTCCTGAGCCTTTGAACACTCAGTGTTCTTTGGTTCTTTGTGTGTAGGGGTTTAAAGAAGAGGAGTCTGGCGTTTGACAAGAGGAATGCTCCTCATTCTCTACCGGGAAGCTTCTAAGTGTGTTTCAGTCATGGTATTTCTGATGAATGGTGAGGCTAGAGAACAGCAGAGATATTCCTATCTTGCACGGTATTGTTCACAAAACTGACACAATTCAAACCCATCCTAGGTTGCTGACTGCAGCCTTAGTCAGCTGAAAACAAATAGTGGCCTGGTCTGAGGATGGGTCGTCAGCAAAGGAAGTGATCCCTTGTGGCTGGAATGAAAGAGAAGGTAGAAGAGTCTATTCTCCATATTGTACCTGCCCTGCTCTTAGTGTAGAAGGAATAACCAAGAACACCCAGGAATTCGCTCAGAGCATCTGGGGTAACCCTGGATTCTTACCCCTCCAATCTATACTTGACTTCAGAATCTGGTGAAGTTGAAAGTTTTCAGTGAAAGCCCAGCAGATCTAGACATGTGGAGACACAGTCTCTTCTCAAAAGGAACCCTTATAGACTGTTGGTGGGAATGTAAATTAGTGCATCCACGCTGGAAATCCATATGGAGGTTCCTCAAAGAGCTAGAATTAGAACTACCGTATGATCCAGCTACAACACTCCTGGATATACACCCCAAGGAAGCTTAGGAAAACATACCAGAGACAGCTACACATGCATGATCATTGTTGCACTGTCACAATAGTCAGGTTATGAAACCAGTGAAGGTGACATAAAGAAGAAAGTGTCATCTTCATGGACATGGACCTGGAGGGCATCATGTTAAGTGAGATAAACCAGGCTCAGGAAGGCAATTAGCACATTTTCTCTCCTGTGTGCAATCTAGGTGAGAATATGTGATAGGATGTAAAAGGAGAAGGGACTGTGAAGGAGGAAAGGGACAAATGGGAGGGGAGTAAGGGCAAGAGAGGGTAATGAGGAGAGAATGTCAGCAAAGTACATGACTTGTACATGTGATATCATAATGAAACCCGTCATTTTGTATAATGAATACACAATAATTAAAATTTAAAAAGAAAATTTAACTGGGAAGAACAGAGGTGGATTTTCTTTATTTGTGTAATGGGAAAGGAAAGTTAGATTTCTTTTAATGTGAAATTACCTGAATGCCCCAGTAGAACATAGTTGCTGTGAAGTGATGACGTCCCACGAACTGAATCAAAAGATGGCAAGGTACTAGAAAAGTGCCCCAAAGTAAACTAGCAACGAACTTGAGAATTACATGGTTGCAGCATCCCATTTCCCCATTTGTTAATTTCAACATGTGAGGGGTGACTATGAACCTGGGTCACTCTAGGTGTTCGGATATGGTAACAAACAGCAGTATCACGATACTGCCCTCATAGTATTTGTATTCCACCCGGGAAGAAGAGCAGGCTCATCACAATTATTGTAAAAGATGTTGGGCCTGGCAGTATGCGCCTGTAATCCCACTACTCAGGAGGCTGAGGCAGGAGGAGCATTATGAATTTGAGGCCAGTTAGGGTTATATAGAGAGACTTTATCTCAACCCCCCCCCCCAAATCAATAAATCATTCAATCAACCAGTTAATCTATGAACCAAACAATTATGTAGATTGTTATCTGGTGATAGTCTGACAAGAAGATGATGTGGGTAGAGTTAAAATAAAAGTAAAGTGTATCCATGTCAAGGGAGGACAGACTTTGGCACTCCATTGGATAAACAAGATAAAGAAGGCTGTTTCAAGAAGGCAAGATTTTATTTGTGCATGTGTATGGATGTGTGTGTGGTAGGGCATGATATCCTCTTTGTGCACCCATGCATGCATGTGTGGAGGCCTGAGGTCCACCTCAGGTGCTTTCATCTATCACTCTCCACCTTATTTTAAAAAACATTTTCTTTATTCTTATTTTTACGTGTATGAGTGTTTTGCCTGCATGTGTGTAAGTGTACCCATGTTGTGCAAATACCCATGGAGGTCAGAAGAGGGCATCAGATCCCCCGGAACTAGACTTACAGTTGTTAGCTGCCATGTGGATGTTGGGAACTGAACTCTGTCCTTTGCAAGAGCAGTCAGTGCTCTTAACTGCTGAGCCATCTCTTCAGGCCCTCTCCACCTTATTTTTTAAGACAGTCTCTTACTGAACTTGGAGCTCAAAATTTCATCTAGACTGACTGGTCAGCAAGTCATGGGATCCACCTGTCTCTGCCCCTGCCCCACAGCCCTGGGATTATCATGCCTAGTTTTACATGGGTACCGGGGATCTGAACTCAGATCCCCATGCTTGCATGGCAAGCACTTTACCCACAGAGCCATCTCCTCTGCCTAAAGAAGGCAAACTCTTAGCAGAGACTCAGAAGACATGTATGTGGTAACCCTGTGGTTACCTGGACAGCTGGAGTGTTTCATTCAGAAAAAGTAGCTGCACCAAAGGCCAAGAGTCCAAGAATCCATAAAGATGCTGAAGAGAGAGCAGAGTACAAGGAGAGAATGAGGAAGGGGGACCTGGTAGGTGAGGATGCTCCAAATCAAGTGCATTGGATGCTTCTGTTTAGTGAATTGGGAAGCCATGAAGGACTGGGGCAGTGAACTGCATCTTAAGATTTAAGTTCTAAAAGAACCATCCTGCTTTTTTTGGAGTGGAGAGTGAGGGGGTTTGGAGCATAGGCAGCTGGACCACTTAGCAGCTCTTGTGGTGATGGAGTGAAGGGAGTCATGTCCTGCTAGTAGGTCTCAACAAGTGCACATTGACCTTGGAGTTGGCAACAATAAGGAGACCATTGCCTTTTGTAAAAGAAGATTCGGTAGTGCTGAGTCTGGAACCAGGTTAAAATGGGATGGGAGACTGGGGGAGGTAAGGTAGGATGATGCCTTCAGAGTTTGCTGTATGTATAAGTGCTGATGGCATTCTCCACCAGGTTGGCTGGCTATAACAATGGTCTCCTTGCTTTTATAAAGTGCACTTTATATATGACTTTTCAGGCATACCCTATTCTATGATGGGGTTACATACCATCAGCATAGAAATATAGACCTCAGTGAGGCCATCAAGATCATTTCTGTCAACTTCCTACCCAATAAATCAGAATTCCTGGTAAGACTAATTTGACTAACATTAGAATCTTTTCATGTTGCTGTCTAGGTTCTGGAGATAAATAAATCCTAGATCCTGCTTTTGGAAAGCATATATTTAGAAGCTGGAGATATGTATCCATCAGTAAAGTGCCTGCCATGCATAAGGACCTGAATCTGGATCCCCAGTGCTTCTGTAGATAGCTAGACATGGTCACATACCTCTGTAACCCTGGCACTGGGGCAGGAAGCAGAGATAAGTTGAATCCCTGAGTAGCTCAGAGAACTCTGGATTCACTGAAAGACACTGTCTGAATCAATCAATCATCAGTTAATCAGTAAATGGGGTGGAGAGTGATCAAATGATCCAATGCTGATTTTTGCCCCTACACATATACACACACACTCATACCTGTTCTTCCAGGATATATGCATGCACACACACACAACTACACACTACACACATATGCACACAGCACACACACACACACACACACACACACACACACATACACACATGCAAATAAAGCCCAAGTTGTAGTACGAGGAGGCGAACTTGCATGGTATTGTGCAATAAACATTATGATTGAGTCAAGAAGGGGATGTTGCAAAAGCACAGAAGACATAGAACTAACTTGACCCTGGGAGTTAAATAAGAAATCCATCAAAGAACATGATCTAGGTTAGGGGCTGAGAACTCAGGGGACTGCCTGAGAACACCTGGATCCTGCCTTCAGGTGGTGGTGAGCTTCCCCTAATTGCACTGGATGCAACCCCCTAACTGGGATTGCATGAAGCCCCTCCCAAGACCCTGGGTCAGACCTGGCTTTGGTAGGATAAGGCTGAGATCTTAGCAGACAGCCTGAGAGGATGGGTTCCGACCTCCATCTGTGTAGTGGCTGGGATCTCAGCAGACCACCAGAGAGTGCCTGTTCCAGCCTCCCTCTGGCATAGGGGCTGAGAACTCAGCAGACCGACTAAGAGTCCCAAAATTGCCTCCCCCCATTAGGGAGCTTCCCAAATTTTGCTCTGAGTTCCCACTAATAGGGGTCCAAACCTTCGAAGGAAGCCTGAGTGTACCTGACTGGAACCTGAATTGGGCTTCTGTGGGTGCTCCTGAGTAGCTGACCTAAAGCCATCAGTTCCCTCTAAAATAAAACCTGAGATAGTCTGAAACGCGGACCAACCAACTTTATATAACCAATAAGGAAAGGACCAGGGCACATCAATAATATAAACAGAAGCATAGTTCAATTTAATTCTCATATCAGAATCACAAACAACAAAAGAAATTCACATTCCAAAATCACAACGAAAGAATAATAAAATGGAAAGCCAAAACGCTATGTCCCCACCAAACTCCACCAATCCTCTAGAAGAGTTCTACAAGGAGAACCCCCTAGAGATAACACAGGACACAGAATTTAAAAGAACAATCATAAACAAGGTCAAGGAATTTGATGAATTTAAATAACACATAAACAAAGAACTAAAAGAATGTAGGGATAAACTTCTGAAGGAATTCACAGAAGAGATAAAAACACTGAAGAAAACAGGCAGAAATGAAGAAGGAAGTGCAAAACTCAATAAGCCAACTTGAAAGAAGAGATGAAAACTTCACCACTTGAATGAATGAAATGGAAAACAGAATATCAACACTGGAAGATAAAGTTGAAGAATTGGACCACTCAAGCAAAGATCATGAAAAAATTTTAAAAACACGGGAATGGAATATGCAAGAGATGTGGGACATGATGAAAAGACAAAATCTATGGATCACAGGCATAGAGGAAGGGGAAGCATTTCAGGTGAAAACCTCACCACTAGAATGAATGAAATGGAAAACAGAATATCAACACTGGAAGATAAAGTTGAAGAATTGGACCACTCAAGCAAAGATCATGAAAAAATTTTAAAAACACGGGAATGGAATATGCAAGAGATGTGGGACATGATGAAAAGACAAAATCTATGGATCACAGGCATAGAGGAAGGGGAAGCATTTCAGGTTAATGGTATTGACCAGATCTTAAACAGAATTGTAGAGGAGAATTTCCCAAAATAAAGGAAAGATATCCACATACAAATACAGGAAGCACATAGAACACCAAACAGACAGGATCAGAAAAGAAACTCCCACGACATACCGTAGTAAAAACGTGAAATATTCAGAACAAAGAGATAATACTGAAAACAGCAAAAGAAAAACAAGTCACATATAAAGAAAAGCCCATCAGAATTACAGCTGACTTGTCAATGCAAATTATGCAAGCCAGAAGAGCCTGGACCCAGGTATTTCCAGTTCTAAATGACAATAGATGCCATCCCAGAATACTTTACCCAGCAAAAATGGCTATTATAGTTGAGGAGGAAAGAAAAATCTTCCATGACATGAAAAGTCTGAAAGAATACATGTGCACAAAACCAGCCGTTTACTTGAAGACATACAGAGTGGAGAAAGGAACAACTATACACCAGGGCAATGAAAGAAAATAAAATATAATTGAGGAAAGACAAAATTAGACAAAGAATACAAAGCATTCAAAATGATGACAACCAATACACATCTTTGAATAATAACCTTAAATATCAAAGGACTGAACTCCCCAGTCAAAAGACACAGGCTTGGGCTGGAGAGATGGCTCAGCAGTTAAGAATTATGACTGTACTTACAGAAGACCCGGGATTGAATCCCAGCACCCACATGGCAGCTAACTGTCTAACTCCAGTTCCAGGAGATCTGGCAGCCTCTTCTGTACTCTGTGAGCATTTCATGACACAGGTGCACTTACCTACAGGTGCATATACGTAAAATAAAAATAATAAATCAATAAAATATTTTTTTAAAAAGACCCAGCCTAAGTGAATGGATTAAGAAACAAAATCTATTTCTTTGCTATCTGCAAGAAACTCATCTCACCTTCAAGGACAGGCACTACTTTAAGGTGAAAGGATGGAAAAGAATATTCAAAGCAAATGGCACTAACAAATTGCCAGGGGTTGCAATTCTAATATCTGACAAAATAGACTTCAAAGTAAAACTAATCAGAAGAGATAAGGAGGGTCACTTCATTCTGATCAAAGGAGCAATTAGCCAAGAAGATATTACAATCTTTAGTATATATACCTCAAACTCTGGTGCACCCAAATTCATAAAAACAACACTACAGGACTTTAGGACACAGATTAACTCCAGCTCAGTAACAGTAGGGGAATTCAATACCCCACTGTCTACAACACTAGAGGATTTTAAGACACAGATTAACCCCAACTCAGTAATAGTAGGGGACTTCAATACCCCACTGTCTCCACTAAATAGGTCAACTGGACAAAGAATAAACAGAGAGACATCTGAATTAAATGATACTATACATCAAATGGACCTAACAGACATCTTTCGAATATTCCACTGAAGCATAAAAGAATATTCTTTCTACTCAGCACCCCATGGAACTTTTTCAAAATCCGACTGCATGCTGGGCCACAAAACAAACCTCAACAAATACAAAAAAAAAGAAATAATTCCATGCAGTCTATCAGATCACAATGCAATAAAGATCAAAATCAACAATGGATGAAGCCCTAGTTACTACACGAACGAACTCATGGTGATTAAACAACACACTCATAAAGGAGAAATTAAGAAAGAAATAAAATAATTCCTAGAATTCAATGAAAAGGACAACACACACAACCTCTGGGACACTGTAAAAGCAATCCTAAGAGGAAAGTTTATAGCTCTAAGTGTCTGCATTAAAAAATTAGAAAGAGCTGAAATAAATGACCTTGACACTGCAACTCAAGGCACTGAAAAGGTAAGAACAAATGAAACCCACACCCAGCAGAAGAGAAGAAATAACAAAAATCAGAGCAGAAATTAATGAAATAGAAACAAAGAAAACAATACAAAGAATCAATGAATCTAAGAGCTGGTTCTTTGAAAAGCTAAACGAGATAGACAGACACTTAGCCCACTTAACAAAAAGAAAGAAAGAGCAAATCCAAATCAACAAAATCAGAGATAAAAGGGGACACATCACAACAGACACCCAAAAGTTCCAGACCATTATAAGGGAATATTTTTAAAAGCCTATATTGTACTAAATTTGAAAACCTAAAAGAAATGGATGGATATCTAAAATCATGGGAACCACCAAAGTTAAACCAAGAATAGATCAGAAGTTTAAAAAGACCCATAACATATAAGGAAATCAAAATAGTAGTACAAAGCCTCCCAACTAAAAAAAGCCCAGGCCAGATGGATTTACAGCAGAATTCTACTAGACGTTTAAAGAAGACCTCCAACCAATACTACTTAAATTATTCAAACCAATAGAAACAGGAGGAGAACTCCCAAATTCCTTCTATGAAACCAGCATCACTCTAACATCCAAACTGGGTAAAGACACAAAAAAGAAAACTGTAGACCCATATCCTTAACATAGATGCAAAAATTCTCAACAAAATACTTGCAAACTGCATACAGAAACACATCAAAAAGTTCATTCACCATGACCAAGTAGGCTTTATTCCAGAGATCAGTATAGACAAGACAATAAACACCATTAATCATATAAATGGGCTCAAAGACAAAGACCATATCATCATCTCAATAGATGCAGAAAAGGCTTTTGACAAAATTCAACATGCATTTATATTCAAAGTCCTAGAGGGAATGGGACTGAAGGAAACATACCTCAACATAATTAAAGCTATATACAACTAACGCACAGCCAACATCATTCTAAATGGAGAAAACCTGGAAGCATTCCCATAAGTCAGTATGGCTTGGGAAATCCCTCATTTGAAACAATTTCCTTCTCAGGTGACTCTAAGGTGCATCAAATTGGCAGTTAAAGTTAACGAGGACAGAGACAGATAAAGAAGAGGAAAGTGCTGGTGAGGGTAGAGGATTGAGGATGGATTTATGAGAATTATCTTTAGTTTTGACATAACCTCAGAAAACTCCTAGGGCTGATCAACACTTTCAGTATAGTGGCAAGTTATAAAATCAATCTACAAAAATCAGTAGCCTTTCTATATACCAATAACAAGCAATTGGAGAAAGAATACAGGGAAATGCTCCCATTCACAGTTGCTGCAAAAAGAAAAATATCTTGGAATAAATCTGATCAAAGAAACCAAAGCTCTCTACAATGAAAAGTTTAAATTGTTAAAGAAAGAGTTTGAGGAAGACACCAGGAGATGGAAGGATCTCCAATGCTCATGGATTGGAATAATTAATATTGTGAAAATGACCACCCTACAAAAAGCAATATATAGATTCAATGCAATCCCAATCAAAATCTCCATGGCACACTTCACAGAATTAGAAAAAATCATCCTTAAATTCATATGGAAGCACAAAAGACCCTGGATAGCCAAAGTAACATTGAACACAAAGAGCAATTCTGGGGGATTACTATACCAGATCTCAAAGTATACTACGTGAAAATGACCACCCTACAAAAAGCAATATATAGATTCAATGCAATCCCAATCAAAATCTCCATGGCACACTTCACAGAATTAGAAAAAATCATCCTTAAATTCATATGGAAGCACAAAAGACCCTGGATAGCCAAAGTAACATTGAACACAAAGAGCAATTCTGGGGGATTACTATACCAGATCTCAAAGTATACTACAGAGCTAT
>NW_008329365.1:877071-921721 GCF_000622305.1 Nannospalax galili
AATGGATCAAAGACCTCAATGTGAAACTGGAAACCCTAAAGCTATTAAAAGAAAATATTGTGAGTAACTTGCAAGATATAAGTGTGTGAAAGGATTTTCTAAATCGGCCAGAAGTTGCTCAGGAATTAAGGGTCAGCAATCAACCAGTGGGACCTCATTAAACTGAAAAGCTTCTGTACAGAAAGAGAAGCAATTTAAAAAGTCAAGAGAAAACCCACAGAATGGGGAAAAAAGCTTCACCAGTGACACATCTGACAAAGGTTTAATATCCAGATCATTTAAAGAACTCAAAAAAACAAAGAATTGAGAAACCAAATGACCCAATTAAAAGATGGGCTAAAGATCTAAACAGAGTTCTCAGAGGAAGAAATAAAGATGTCTAAGAAACATCTCAAAAAGTGTTCAACATCATTAGTTATTAGGGAAATGCAAATTAAAACCACCCGAAGGTTTCACTTTACCCCAATCAGACCGGCTAGGATCAAGAGAACAAATAATACCAAATGCTGGCAAGGATGTGGAGAAAGGGGAACGCTCATTCACTGCTGGTGGGATTACAAATTCGTGCAACCCCTATGGAAAACAGTGTGGAGAACTCTTAAAAAAACTACAAATGAACCTACCATATGACCTGGTTATACCACTCCTTGGTGTATACACAAAGGACTCATCCTATTGTAGAGACACTTGTATGACCATGTTTGTTGCTGCTCTTTTCACAATAGCTAAGAGATGGAAGCAACCTAAGTGCCCTTCAACTGATGAGTGGTTACAAAAATGTGGTATATTTACACAGTGGAGTTCTATTCAGAGTAAAGAAAGATGAACTAATGAAATTTCACGTAAATGGATGGATCTAGAAACTGTTACACTAAGTGAAGTAACACAGACTCAGAAAAATGAAAGGTATATGTTCTCCCTCATTTGTGGATCCTAGCACCAAATCCTTTTAAATTCCATGTCCTTTTAATAAGACGATACTGTACAGCAGTCTCTTCTGCATGAAATAACTATCATCACCATGACTTCAGCAGTGCCTGATTGCTTAACATCATCACAATTGGGCTTGTTGATAGTTGTGCTCCTTCATTAAAGGAGAGGCAAGCAGGGTTATTGGACCCTCATCAGAGTATCCAGCCACTCTTCCCAGCCAACTGTATGTAATTTGGCCCTAATTACACATGGTCTCCTGGGTTTGGGAAGAGCTAAAGTATACAATCTGGGGAAGGTTAGGAAGAGAAGGCTTGACCCATGCTGGGTAAAGGCTTTCCAGTGTGCATACCCTCAGGTCATTCATACACCTCAGCAACCTCTCAGGATCTTGGTAAGTAAGCTCAGTAAATTCATTGGTTCCCTGGTAAAACTTTTAATCAAACATTGGTTTGATACTAGAAACTTAAGTGGGAATAAGCATTGCTTAGTAGATCCAGGAAAATAATTCTCACAATAGATGGAAAATTTATTTTTTAATGCTGTTATGTCTCATAATTATTAAAAAATGAAAAATGAGAATGTAAAAGATGTTAAAAGGATACGGAAATGGGGATATTTTCCAAAATAGAGATAATGAGAAAGCTTAAGCAAGTGATGAAGATCTGTGTAGGTTTGTTATGATATATAAAGGATGAAACAAAAATACCCATAATCTTAAATTTTCTAAGGTCATATAGTTCAGTCAACTAGTTAATGGAACAAAATATATTATCTAGTCAAGGTTCTTCTGAGAACAATTTTTTTTACCCAAGCTTTATCTATATAGCACATGGAAATTAAAAGTACCAGACTGGTGGAACTAACCTTAATGGGTGTTTAACAGCCGTACTTTGAGGCCTATACTAATCTGGTCAGAGGGACTTAAAGGACAGTTTTTGCCCCTTGCCCTCCAAGGTTGACTAAGTTCCAGGGGACTATGGAACATCTCTCAAAATGTCCTATAACTGTGGTGAGTCACCTGTCCTCCTGTTTAGGGGAGGACATGGAGACACCATGAGATGAACTTGAACCAGTGTCCAATCTACAAAGAGGACGGTCAACTCAGAGGAAACATTTCCTTCATGTTTCCAAGTGAAGCCAGCCATGGTTGAGCAGGACCTTTGTGTTATCTTCACATAGGCGGAAGTGGTAAAAGAAAGGAGCCAGGGGCTTCTCTCAAGCCCATGTGACCCCTGAGGAACAGATCCTCAAATGACCTTAATTGTAAAATAAGTTGATTTATTTGGGCCAACTGTATGGTCTTAAACACCCAAAAGGAAAGTGTAACCAAAGAGTAAAGTGATCAGTATATTTAAGAGTTCAAGGGATTACACTTCCCTTGGCTTCAGTCCACATAAAAAGTCATTGAGATAATTATTTCTCATTGATGATTTTGTTCTGAATCAGAAAGTGCTGCTCAGATGTAAGACTTCAAATTTTGGTATGCAGTACTGTAGTGCCCACCTGTAGCTAAGGTAAACAACCCACTATTGTTCTAAAATGTTGGATAAATTTGTTTTCTTCCCCTATTTAGAAGCCTTTGAGAGAGAACTGACACTGATTCTAACCACTCCAACAGCTATCAAAATACCTGAAAGCAAATCCTGAATCCATCACTCTCGAGTCCAGCCTTAGCAGACAAAAGAAAAATGAGGAGGAACCCAATAGAGGGATGGTTTTGGAAGCTCTTGTCAAGAAATTTCAATGGATTCTCATATGAACATTTGAAATTTGCCCTGCTCTGACTTTTTCCTAGTTTCTTGTCTAGAACTTGAAATGCTAATTACTCTTCCTTTTACTTCTCCTTCACATCTCCTATTCACCAGTCAAGGACTTTCTTTTCCCCCTACAGATAAAAGTTATCCAATTTGGGAGTCATGTAGATAGACTCACTGAAGGGGTGCCCCAATTGTCTTACCCTGTGTCCCTGATCAGCATGGAAGAAGCCAGAGTGGTCTGTATCCTGATTACCTATCCACAAGCTGGGTAACCTCTTCACAGGATGGTCTGATAAGAGTAGGAGGTAGCAATTAGCTGGGCAGTTAGTGTAAAATGACCCCAAAGAAAAGTAGTCAGTTTCTTGGCTAAAACTCACAATGTCCTTGGGCCTCTTAGCAACATACTCTGTTCCAAAGGCCAAAAATGTCTAAAGTATTTGGGAGCTCTTATCTAATCCTTAAAAGATTTTAAGGTTACCTCTTCAGAGGAGGGAATATTAGAGTAGCAAAAAGGCCCATAATAAAAGAAGAAAGAATGCATGACATTATCAGAAAAAAGTGATGCGGACATCATCGGGGAGGACTTGAAGGGTAGGGAGTCCATATGGATTTGATCAAAACACCTTATATGCTTATATGCCACTATGAAATTCTCAATATATTATTAAAGAAAAAGAACATGATCTAAGTCTTGCAGGGGAACTTGAAGTTTACCAGATAGAGCACTGGGGAGGAACCCTTCATTAGATAATAATGAAGCTCCTGCTTGCTTATGAGAGTGTACATCCCATTATGAAATATAAGTGCTCCAAATGCACTCCGTCTGTTCACCTAACATTCCTTCATCCTAGTCTGGCATCCCTAGCTAACGGGCAAAGATTTCTCTTTTTATTGCACATTTAATAAACGAAAGTAAGGTATTATGTTCAAATTCTTCTTTTTTGTGTGTAGTGTATATGTATGTGTATGCAGGTGAGCATCCAGGTGAACATATGCACAATCCACACTGTGCACATCTAATGTGGAGGCCAGAGATCATTGGGTTTTTTGGTTTTTTTTTCTATCATTGTCCACCGTATCTCTTAGGATAGGGTAGGGTATTTCACTGTACTCAATACTTACTGATTGGCTAGACTAGCTTGGCAGCAAGCTCCAATCACTGCTAGGGTTACATGTATGTAAAACCATCCCCGAATGTTTTATGACATGAGTGCTGGAGATCCATACTCAGATCCCTTATGCTTGTGAGGCAAGTGCTCTACCTACTGAGCAATCTCCCCAACTCTTCTGTTCAGGTCTTTTAAGTCACCTCTTTCCACGTTTAAAAAGGAGAGTAAGGAGAGTCAGGTTCCTAGGAAAGCAGACTGAGGTGAGGTCAGTGTGCAGGCTGATTAGGGAATGTTCTTGAGATCAATACCAAGAAAGGGAATAGAACAGCAAAGACTTGGTGGAAGAAGTCTAGGTGGCATAGCTGAAATGTAAGCTTGAACCATGTGGAGAAGTCAGAAGATAGATGGACTCTTCAGACTTGTCCAGACTTAGGGCAGAAAGATCAGGACTTTATACACCTTGACAGCCAATTGTTCAAAGCTGTGTTTCCCAGTAAGGGATATAACCTTAGACCAGTGACACTTTTGATCTGAGAAACAATGGTGTGTGGGGGTTGGCTGGGTTCTGAGCTGAAGTCTGTTGCCAGGGGCACTGTAGTCAATGGGACACTTAATTCAGTATTTCAGAAGTGGATCAGTGGGGGATCTGGATGATACATAAGAAAATCTTTTTGTACTTCTAATTCTTTAGGCAATTATCTTCTGAGGCAGATAATAAGATGAAAAAGTACTTTTTGTTTATTAGCAAATAAACACTGTGAACATCAAAGTAATGAAGTATAGCGTAAAGGTTGTAGATTGATGGGGTCTAATGTACAATTCTACCTTCCCTGCACTAATTACCCATTTCAGTTAAGGCAGTCTTTTATGCAGAGATGCTTTAAAAATGCTCTTAAGGCAAGTTGAAGCACATTCCTGCAATAAATTTCGCTGGGAATTTTCACTGGGAGGAGGTGGCTGCTCCACGGACCCCTGCATATCTACATTTTACAATGGCATTAGGAGACAAAAATGTAAGTGGGAAAGCAGAGTGAGCTGCAAATAGAATTACATCGCTGTCCTTCATCCTTGATCACTTGTGGATGATCACAGAACATGCCGCGTGCCTACAAAGATGGATGTGTGGCCACCAGAACTTTCTACTCTGTGCAGACATGAAGATTGCACTTTGATTTGTGGCCAAGGCCATAATTTGCAAAGCCTGTCACCATTAGAGCTAGCCCAAAGCTTTATTGAAGAAAGAACTATTCTATTCTTGTCCACTGTTTATCAGACTGGTGTGTCAACTAAATTAACAACACTGGACTTCTCATTATACTGCAAGCCTTTGCCCAAGCCATAACTCTGTCTTTTGATTTCTGTTTGGATTCTTCCAACTTGTTTAGTGTCAGATATAATGGTCGTAGAAGGCATCCTCATTGAGTGAAGGACTGATAACAAAGTGGGTGAAGGGGCAATGATGGGGTTGTATAGGATGATATTGTATAAGATGACGGGATTAGAAAGCATGTCTGAGATACAGTGGAAGGTGATGGAATCACGTTAATTTTTCTTTTTTTTACTCTTGCTACACCTTAGCTTGCTTTGTATAGCAGTTGAAAGCTCATTTATAAGTGGGGTGAGTATTAAAAGAAGACCAAGAGGGCTGGAGAGATGGCTCAGCGGTTAAGAACACTGATTGTTCTTGCAAAAGACCTGGGTTCGAATCCCAGCACCCACATGACAGCTAACAATTGTCCGTAACTCCAGTTCCAGGGGATCTGACAACCTCTTCTGTCCTGCATGGACATTGCATGACATGGGTGCACTTACCTACCTGCAGGCAGTACACACATACACATAAAATAAAAATAATAAATAAAATATTAAAAAAAGAAGACCAAGAAAAGGGAGTGTAAGCTTGATATTTAATTGATATGTTTTTCTTTATGGTCAATGTTAGTAGCATTGACCATCTGAGATGGACATCAATTGTTTAATTTTCCTCAAAGCTGTGTATTTGAGGCAGTTATGGCTCCAATATACAGGGGACTTTTGTGTAAATTCAATAATCTCCTTGTGATACATTCTGTTCACTCATCATAGAGCAGGTCCACTTACTTCATTTGCAGCTGGGATCTCCTTAATCCCAAGCCTGGTAGATCGTAAGGTATATTTGGAAGTTTTCTGATTTATCTAATAATTGAACTTGTGGAAACTCACAGGATAATATTCCCATTTGATCTCTCCAAGATCCTGTTTAGCTTGAAGTACAACAAGAAAAGCAAATAGTTATCTCCTTATAGCAATAGCTACTCTGGACAAGTGGTTCTGTCACTGGGCTGCCTTTTTGTTTTCTTTTTTGTGTTTCTCTGTGGGTTCCTGACAAGTGTTCGAATAATTAGGCTTCATTGTCTCAGATTCCCACTTATCTTAGTCCCTTTGAGTTGCTCTTAAAAAATACCATAAAGCAGACAGCTTATAAAAAACACAAGTTAGTTTTCACAGTTATAGAGACTGAAGAATCCAAGGTCAAAATGTCAGCAAATTGGAGTCTGATGGGAACACACAATTGGGTTCATAGATGGCAGTTTGTGTGTTGGCACCAAGTGGAAGGGTCAAGACAGATTTCTGGGGTCTCCTTTATAAGGATACGAATCCCATCTCTGAGTGCTCTATTCCATGATGTCATCATTTCTCAAAGGACAACACATTCTAACACCATCACCTTAGAGGATAGAATTTATGTACAGAGAAGGACAGAATTTAGTCCACAACTGTAACCTACAACTCAACACACCATCTTTACCTTGTGTTATAGAACTCTGGAAACAGGGATTAGCCAGAGTTTGAATGGCTACATGTGCTGCCATTGATTATTCTAGTCTGAACTAATTCCCCTTCCTCCTCTACTTGTCCTTTCTGCCTCCTCCTCTTACTTTTCTGACTTCTCTTCATCTTTGGAGATTGTCTTTGACTGTATGTTTAAGTCCAGAGGAGGCAGCCACAGAAAGCAGCCTTTCACCATTAGTAGGAAGACTCACCCCACTGAGCAAGCATCTCCTCTTTTGCTCTGGATAGGATGTGGGAACTGTGAGAAGTTGGAGCATAAGAATCAAATGTTACCCTAGAGAACAGAGATGCTGTGGCTCTCATTGGCCAATCAGGGTCTTGAGATACAAGTAGGATATTCCAAGCCTGTATTTCTTCAATAGTTGACACTCAAGAAATACTTAGCAATTTCTCAGCTGTATAAGAATATATTTCTGCACTAGGAAATCGCTATATAATTTTGTTTAAAGGCCCAATTTCTTGGTCGCTTGGAACTATACTTTGAAGCTCTAGTTGTTCCAGGGGGAAGGAACTGACCTAGAGAGAGAGACAATTGTGTTAACCTAGATTGTTTTAAAATGGACAGGAGCCATCAGATGGAAGATGGGGGGCACAGACCAGGAAAAGTGATGCCATTAGCCAGGAGCAAATCAGAGGGAAATGGTCTGAGAGAGAAGGACAAGGTTGAGAGGGTGTTCATTTTGTGGTTTCAAATTCTTGGGGCTATAGGTAGAGATAAAATATAGGGCTTAACATCTCAGAACAGCAGGTAAAATGCAGCTTAAAAGGGGAGAAACTTTTAAAACGGCTTCTCCCTGAAAAGGAAGGAGGAGGAAGTTGCTCCAAATTGGAAGTGCATGTGTATACACGTGTGTGTATGTGCGGTGTGTGCTTGTGTACACACTGTATGTATACTATATACTAATGTGGCATTATAAGGATTGGAAAATAATCCCTATTCTCTAGGTTGCTTTAAAATCAAGCAGTGCACAAGTGTCTAGCCATTACTACTTTTAGCATATGACTTAGAGATACTGTTTTGAGACTTACTCTAGCTTGTATATCTTATTATCTGAGCAGCAGTTAGAGAGCAAGCTAAATTAATAGTGCTATCAAGAGATGATACAGTCCTGTAATCTCAGCTATTCAGAGGGCCAAAGCAGGGGGGTTCCAACTTCCAAGTCAGCTGGGGTTATAGAGTGAATTCAAGCCAGGCTGCAAAAACTTATAAAACTCTATATCAGAATTTTTTTTAATGGAGAAAGAGAGGAGCAGAGAAATGGGGATTTAGCTCAGTGATAGAGTTTGTATGTCACATGTGTGAGACCCAACACTCAATCTTCAGTATTGTGTATGTGTATATGAGGAGGGCGTTATTAACAGATACATAGTCTCCTCGGTATCCATAGCTAAGTATCAGAAACATTCTGGGCCAGTGTGCTTATATTACCTCTATAGATAAGTCTAAGGGCAAATCAATGGTACTGTAGATTATCCATTTACTCTGATATTAAATGATATATAGTCACAACTCAGAATTTTAAATCCTTGAAAAAGTGTGTGTGTGTGTGTGTGTGTGTGTGTGATCACAAGCACAAGTCATCTAACTACAGATCTAACCAGAGCTTGCACGAAGCCTCACAGACTGTTCATTGCACTTTGAGTCTTCACATTTTACTGTAGAAATATTAACATATTTCATTTTGAGGAGCCATCTTAGGCTCTGATCTCAAGGATTTCCGACAGAAAGACTTACAGACCTGTGTATTTATTTGTTTGTTTATTTATTTATTTATTTATTTATTATTTATTTATTTTTGGTCTCTAAATTCCAGGAAATATTTTTAGGAATGAATTTGTTGTAAATGTTTGAAATTTTAAAAAAAGTTTTAAATCTTTCTGAATCATTTAGAATGAAAGGTATGATATGAAAAAAACAAATGATGAACACAAACTTTTATATCCAGTTGATTGAGAACTCCATGACCATCTTTGGTCTGATTGTCTATTTCTCTTTTTTTCTTCCACATGTTCTCTAGGATGAATCCTCCATGTTTTTCCAGTTTGGCCCGTCAATCGAACAGCAGGCTTCCGTGATGCTCAACATCATGGAAGAATACGACTGGTACATCTTTTCTATTGTCACCACCTATTTCCCTGGCTACCAGGACTTTGTGAACAAGATCCGCAGCACCATCGAGAACAGCTTCGTGGGCTGGGAGCTGGAGGAAGTCCTCTTACTAGACATGTCTCTAGATGATGGTGATTCTAAGATCCAGAACCAGCTCAAGAAACTTCAAAGCCCCATCATTCTTCTTTACTGTACCAAGGAAGAAGCCACCTACATCTTTGAAGTAGCGAACTCAGTTGGACTGACTGGCTATGGCTACACATGGATTGTGCCTAGTCTGGTGGCAGGGGATACAGACACGGTGCCCTCAGAGTTTCCCACGGGCCTTATCTCTGTGTCATACGATGAATGGGACTATGGCCTTCCTGCCAGAGTGAGAGATGGGATTGCCATCATCACCACTGCTGCCTCCGACATGCTGTCTGAACATAGCTTCATCCCCGAGCCCAAGAGCAGTTGTTACAACACCCACGAGAAGAGAATCTACCAGTCTAACATGCTGAATAGGTAAGTGTGGAGTGACATCACATGGTGGGGTCCAGTGGAGAGCTTCAAAAGCAGGGATGGGAGGTGAAGGATGGAGCAGGTGAAGGCTGGCCTTAAGATGGTACTTGGTCATGGTGGACAGAGTGTTTGAGGCTAGACCTTGTGGTTATGTTTTCTTGTTCTAAGAAATAACAAATCAGTTGGTAGAGTGCTTGCTTATCATGTACAAAATGCCTGGGTTCTATCACCAGCACCACATAGAACCAAGTAGGATGATGTACACGTGTAATCCCAGCATGTGGGAGGGGGAGGCAGGTGAATCAAGAATTCATGGTCATTCTAGGTTGCATAGCCTCTCTGATCCCTAAGTATTTGGTTACTAGGAAATATGAAGTAATCTCTCAATACCTCTGAATGCCTTTGTCTGTCTTCATCTCCTACCACATTTCAGTCCATCTCTTCTTACCCATCCCTACAGGGACTCTTAAATTATCTCCCTACACCTAGTTCTGTTTCTTTTCAATCTGTATTGTAACCAGAGTGAACCACAATGAAAATGTGATTTCATCACATGCCTGCTTAATGCTTTTCAGTGGCTTTTCATTGCTGCTCTAATAAAGAACAATCTCCTTAATATGGTTTATCAAGTCTTACGCAGCATGGGCCCTGCCCGTCCCTGCAGAACTGTCTTATGCCATTCTCTCACTTGAATATCACCTTCCTGAAGTGCTGAGCATGCTTTAGTGTTTTGAACATGAATCTGGTCTTACTGCAAGCTCCTTTGCCCTCTCCCCCACACACACACTTGGCAATGTCTCATCCTATAGCCTAGAATGAAACTTCATAGGTAGTTGAAGATGACCTAGAAGTGTCAAGACTCCATATCTGCTTCCATATCTCATGTGTTGGGATTACAGGCACACACCCAGTTTATGTGGTTCTGGGCATTGAAGGCAGGGCCTCGGGAATACCGGAGAAGCATTCTGCCAGCTGAGCTGCATCTCCCGTCTTCCAGGCTTTGTCTGGAACACCCCACAGCATGCCCCTTCCCACTAATAGACACATCATTTTCCTACCATGTGCTAGTCATTCCTAAGCTTCTGTCTGGTATCACTTCCCCTGAGAACCTCTTCTAAGCCTTGGACTGACATCACCCTGTTATATGCCTTGAGTGAGTTTTATACTTTCCAAATTAAGCCACCCTTCAAACTATGACAATTACGTGCTGTATCACATCCCTTCCGTGAAAGTTCCATAAGAGCAAGAAGCGGCCTTCTGTCCTCATTCTAACACAGTGTGTGGCACAGGGAAGGGAATGAGCAAAGTCCTCCAGGACTCAGAGAATATTCACTGTGCAGAAGGGAACTCTCCTGTCGTGCTCCTCTTCCCACGGTGATAAGACTCCCTTTAAAACCACACTGTAGGGGCCAGGTTGAGTGAGAAAGGGAGGCAAAGGCAGATAGATTTCACCAACCTGGTCTGTATGGTAAGATCCAGGGCAGCTTGGGCTACAGGGAAATCCTGTATCAAAAACAAAACAACAACAAACAACGACAAAAAACCCACAGTGTTGACTCAGTTCTGTAGATTCATACGTTCTCCAATTATTTTCACTATTCAGTTCAAACCTGATTCAGGCTGTTTCGTCAAGTATTTTCTGATTAAAACTAAAGCTAATAATGTAGGACTATTGAGACTAAAACATCTGTCAAATAGCACCAGTCAAGGGAATGCTACCTTTAAGCCTGTGAGTATGGTTCAGGCTTACCTGCTTTTGTCATAACCTTCCCCTGGGTAAACAGCAATCTTCAGGTATTGTTTCTGGCTTGACTCATCTTACATTAGAGTATACATGTTATCTCTGGAAGCTGAGCTCTAACCATACATCTGAGACCACCATTGGGTTAACTTTTGTTCCTCCTCTGTTAAGCCTGAGAGACCCCTGTGGTCCCTCATGAAGACTGCTCTCCCCAATCCTTGTCTAGAATCTTTTCTCTCAGGTCACTGTCAAGTAAGCCCATGCCACCCTGGAGGCTGAGGTAGGAGCATTGTGCCGGTTGGAGGACAGCTTGGGCTACATAGTGAGTTCTCGGCCAGCCTGGACTACAGTGTAAGACCTTGTCTTGAAGATACCACAAAACCAAATGATGAACGTGTGTGTCCAGCTCCATCACCTCAGATGTGGCTGACCTGAAGCAATGAGGCAAGGACTATGCAGTGTAGACTGCTCACCAAGCTGCAGGCTCCAGGGAGAAGTGAAAGAGCACAGAGCAGGCAGGGTGTACTGTCACCTGATTTCTGTGCTGAGCAGATCAAGGAACATCTTCAGCCTTCCGTGCTTATCCAGCTGGTGGATGGTCCCTCCTGCCCCATTTCCTGACATTCCTTCTCTTATCTGTCTACTTACCCACTGGACATACCTTTTGGGCTTTCCAGACCCATATCCTTTCATCTCTCACTCATGTTCATTGTCTTCTTTTCCCCTTTCTCTCCCAAGCAGAGATTTAGATGTTTTTTGGCTCCAATCCCTAGTGTCTGCTAGGGATATTTTAATAAATTATTCTATTGGGGTCCAGAAAGGCTTGGGTTAACTAACAGGGTTTATAAAGAGGGAGCCTCAGGCCTGAGGTACTATCACCAGGCATGGATGTCTGGAGACCTCCCTTGCATTCAATTAGGCACTCTCTGTCCTAGCTCTCTTTAGTAATGCTGAAATAAGACTTGCCCCTCTTCAGAGCGCTGGTCTCACTAGGGTCACTCTTTTAAATAACAAACCAAGCAGCCACACTATTTAGCCACAGCAGGAAATCTTTGCAAATGAAATTGCTGCACATGGTTGGCTGTTTTATGAGGAAGACCTTTCCTTTGGCAGGCTGCTCCTTTCTCAGCAACAGCTCAAGAAGGTAGGCTTCTCCAGAGAATTCAAAGAGCCACCCCAGGATATTGGGAATGGAGAGCCAGGAAAGGAAATTCTTGTCTTTCCCCCTGAAAACTCAATAGCATCATCAGCTCTGTCTGCTCCAGAAATATCTTAAGAGGAGGTAGAACTCTCATTTATATCTGATCAGACTACAGCTTTCTTCCCATGTGCCAGAAGTCCTTCCATCCTGAGTTCATGAATAAGAATTCGAGATTCTATGAGGAACTGTGGAGATGGTTCAGTTGGTAAAGTACTTAAAGACCTGAGTTTAGATCCCTAGCACCCATGTAAAAAGCTAGTGTGCCTACAGTCTGAGCACTGGAGAGAGACAGGAGACCCCTGGGGCTTGTGGGCCAGTTAGTCTTGCCAAATGACTAAGCTCTAGATGCTCTAAAATAATAAGAGAGAATGCCACTGAGGAAGATACCAGATGTCAACCTGTGCATTCTGCACATGTGCATACATACGTGCATACACATCCCCCATGCACATAAGCACAAATACATAAACATGCACATATACATATATCACACAAGCCACACCTCCGAGAGAGAGAGAGAGAGAGAGAGAGAGAGAGAGAGAGAGAGAGAGGATTATGTATGCCTGAATCTCAAAGACAGACGTGTTTGGAGTGATCTCACTACTTACTTAGCAATCAAATAAGATATTTTTTAAATGATCCTCAGAAAGGAACCTTAAAATACATTATTTCAGATCACTATCATATGTCATTATCAAGTATTAATCCAAACCCTTACTGATAATTTCTCAACTCTTATATTTTTGGGGGGAGGTCTTTTTGAGACAGGATCTCCCTGTATATAGCCCCAGCTGACTGAGAACTCACTATGTAGACCAAGCTGACCTTAAACTCACAGATTTGCCTCCTTCTACCTCCAGAGAGCTGGGATTAAAGACATGTGCCACCACAACCCAGATTATGTTCTCAACTCTTTGAAGTTTGGCCAGCTGATGATTATTTTTGGAGAGGTTCTGGATTGGCTGAAGATATTTTACCAGAGTTACTATCTATCTGCCTGTCTATCTGTCCATCCACCCATCCATCCATCCATCCATCCATCCATCCATCCATCCATCCATCCATCCACACAGACACAGAAACCAAGCATGGTGGTGTATGCCTTTAATTCTTTAATTCCAGAATTTAGAAGTTTGAGGCAGGAGAACTGTGGGTTTGAGGCCAGTAGAGGCTGTCTAGTGAGAGAGGCCCCATTTCAAAATCACATGAGACAAAAACAAAAAGCACAACACAGATCTGTGAAATTTGAACCTCAGCTAAGGAATGAATGTGCTTTGCTGTAAGTCCATCTCAAATTTCACACAGGGTGTACATCTACTAAAGACTTTATACGAAATTCAAATTCAACAGGCTCATGACTTTTTACTTGCTAAATCTGACAACTCTAATTTGTACATTAATAAGAACTAATTTTCTGTTGGAACCATGTTGCATCCTTTTATGCCTTATTAGCAAATACAGTATAATGCCTTACCATAGCGCAAGGCATGCTGAGAGAGATTTACTCCAACTGGGAGCATCCATTGATTGACAGTGCTGGAGAATTCCTTATGGCAAGTGAAGGATCTTGGATTCTGAGATAAGTCTGCAGACCTTTTGATGCCAGATCATCTGAAGCATTTAGAAAGTGATTAGGTCAGTTGTCCAAATCTATCTTGATACTCCTGAGCTAGGGAAGAAAGAATTGCTGGCTACTAGTAGACACAGGTCTATATTTTTCCTTTATTTCTCCCCAGGGAGAGTTCATAGTTACTTTCCTTCTCAATGTGCTCGATAATACTCTGATGGTCTGCCTCTGTCACTCAGGTGATGGTGTACCTGCCATGTACTTCTGGGCTCTTTTTCAATCCTGCAAACCCAGTGCTTCTGCTCTGTCTACAGAGCTGCTTATAGACCTTGTAGAAAGAACAGATGCTATTTGAGACAGATGGATCTTAATATAGCCAACTTCTTATGAATCTTGCCTAATGATTTTTTTTTCTCAGCGTCTTCCGTTTTCTATTCAACACTGGTTTTGCGCTCTGCCCTTACATCCTTCCTTCTCAGTGAAAGTTTCCATCTCAAAGGTTTGGAATCCTGACCTAACTGTTGAGGGATGGGCTCTGAATCAGTGATATGAAGAAAAGTGCTTTGTTAGGCTCTTGTTAACTGAGCTGTGATGAACATGCTCTTCCTGAAACCTTGAGGCCGATCCCCAGTCTTTGAAACCACTGTATTAACTGAACTGCTCCCATGGGATGCCCATTTGACTCACTGGGCCTGGAAAGTGCTGAGAGGTTAAGAAAAAAACAAAGAATTGAGTCAATTAGCTTTTAGACACTATTAGCAAGAGCTGCTTGGTCATTTCCATTTTAGTTGTTATTAAATGTTCATTGAGTGCCAAGCATGGGCGGATTGATGGGAAGGCAAATATGTGTAATAGGTTCACAAAACTCAGTGTAATTTGCATGCGAACCAGTTGAAAGGTTATATGAAAATGAAGGAAGCTACAAGTGGAAAAGCTGCCTTCTTGGCCTTTTATCCTGTTAAACAAAGGAATCTAAGGAAAGCAACATTTTCATACAAATGGATTTATGAAGCAAGAACCTCCTGTGTATACAGACGCAGAGCCCTTATCCATGTAATGGTCTAAGGGGGCACAGAAACTGACCACACAACTAAAGAGTCTCATAACTATCCTAAAGATATATTTAATGCTTATAATACAGATGTGAGAAAACAGGTATGCGGAATAGTTGGATGTAAGGATTATTCAAACTCTTGTTCCCTTCAGTCTTTTATGACCCTCGTATCAGAAATACAGATGGTCATTCCAGTCAAATGATTACTTTAAATAATTTTAATTATGTGTATGTATATGCACACGTGTGTATGTGTTTGTCTGTCTGTCTGTACAGATGAATGAAGGTGTCTGTGCAGGCTAGAAAAGGGCATCAGATCCCCTGGAGCTGTTCTTATAGGCAGTTGTGAGCTGCCTGATATGGGTTCTGGGAATTGAACCCTGGTCCTCTGCATGAGCAATAAGTGTTCTTAACCATTGAGCCATCTCTCAGGTATGACCAATGATTGTTTCTTTTCCCTTAGGCATTTACTACTGAAGCCCTTACACAATTCTTTCCCAGATCATTATTTAGATCTAAAGCTGACTTGCAAGATTTAAAATTTACCCATGGCATAAATGCTGTCTCCTCTTTGGTCTCCCTCCTTCTCCTCCACCACCACTACCGCCATCGCCTCTGCCTTCCATGTTCCTTTTGCCCTTTCTCTCTCTTTAAGAAATGACTTATGGGAGGGACCAAGGTAAAGAAGATGAGTAGGGTAGGGACTGCTTCTCTGGGGATGGTGTGGCATGGACACTGCAGCTGGGGGAAGATACAGTGGTCCCTTGTCTGTGGGAAGAAATAGGATGCTCCTGGAGGGGAAGAAGCAGAATCAGGGAAGGGCTGATACAGATGCCCTCAGGAGACATCCCAGTGTTTAAAAGGGTATCCTATCCTTCCACCACCCCAAGCACCCCTGTCCCCATCTACTGTTTTATTTTTCTCCCTAATACTTCCCTAACACAATACCTACCTTTATTTTGTTGACTTCCACTTTCCAACTGAATTCAAGCTCCATAATAAAAGCTTAGTTTTATATTAGCCTTTATATTCCCCAAACAGTGGCTGGCAAGTAGGCACTTGATGAATACATATTAGATAAAATAAATATAGAAATAATTACTTCCATCATACATATGTTTGTTTGAGCCATGGTTTCCCCATAGCCCCAGATAGCCTGGAACTCGCTATAGAAACCAGGCTGGCCTTGATCTCAAAGAGATCTTCCTGCCTGTTTCCTGAGTGCTAGGATTAAAGGCATGTGCAGCCACACCTAGCCCCCATCATATATTTTTAAGAAACCTGACACCCAAAAACCTCCAGCCATGGCTGTATGATGGCTGGTCTGGGCTGCATCTGTCTTGAAATCTGCAACACTGCCCCTTATCATGAAGCACATGATAAAGCTTGGCATCCCTTTGCATACTTGATGCTCATCTAATCCAACCTTTTCCATCTGTGTCTCCTTAGTAAATGGTAGAAAGATGAATCTTATGAATTTGAAAACAGAGTATCAGGGGTTACTCATCTGTAAGAGGCAGGCAGACCCAGGACCTAGGGTCCCAATGATGGCAGAAGCAGTGCTAGGCACTGGAGCATCACGCCTCTTGCCTGCTTGACTCTGTCCTCAGAAGGTCACCAGGGAGCCCAGGGTTGGTTGTTAGCTTCTACCCTAGCCTGACAGTACTCTCACAACTCTGGTTTCCTTGGTTCTTAACCCAGACTAGTATATAAATTCACATTTGATGGGAACTGAAACTGGAATCATTTAGAAATCGAGTGGGAGTCATTTTCTATTTGCTCTCTTCCCACCAGATGATAAAGGTAGCTGAGTGGGGTGAGTGGGGGTAAAGATAAGGGAGAGTTGCCAGAAAGCTGGAATATTGTTGCTTATGGTTACAGACATGGGCTGAAAGTTTAGGTGAGGGCTGGACTACAGCTGGTTGCTGGGCAAACATTGGTGTCTTGAGAGCAGAGATGAGAGTGTGGCATGTGCACCCATGTGAGGTCTTAAGATCCTGCACATTTTAGATAAATAGTGGTTTTAGACTTCCACTTTGCTTCCTTTCTGGTGATACTAATATATGGTGATGTCCTAGAGACAGTTCTTCAATACCTGATGTCTCCAGTGTGGACTGGGAAGCAGTGGACACTCAGGACGATGGCTAAGGTGTCTGAAGTGGACAAGTGTAAAGTTATCAGAAGTGGGGGGTTGAAACCAAAGAAGAAGAAGTAGGGGGCGGGCACAAGCTAGGGACAAAAGACATTTTCTGGGCTTTCAAGGTTGTACTGGTGGCAGAGCATCTCGCCAGTGTCTGGAGAGGTTAGCGCATCCAGACTGGCACCAGTCCCCAAGCTGGGCATGCTAGTCACACATGAAGGAACTGCTGCTGACAGATTAGAGCTCCCTGCTGCTGCAGTCTGCTCCCTCCTGTCCAGCTTCCAGCAGCAGCAGCCGGCCGGCCGGGGGGCTGTCCAGCACTCCCTCACTGCTCCGGCCACTTTTTCTCATTCATTACTGCTTCACGCCCCACCCCCTTTCTTCCTTTAGTCACTCCCGTCTCTATTTCTAGAGGGTGTTCTGTTCATTGATCTTTGGTACCCCTCTTCTTTCTGGCTAGTTCTCATTTAAGGGGTTTGAAGCCTTTTGGCTTTTGGAGTTCTGTACTCGTAAGTGACCATATGTGTATGACTTGCATGCACATGCCCAAAATCATTTGTGCGTGTATTACACGTGCAGACAGCACCCATGTGCACATGCACATTTACATGTGTCAAATGAAATAGAACATTTTCAAGAGAACTGGATGAGACGGTTTACATGTTACATTTGCCTAGTTCCTTCCCTTTGCCAGGACTGTATTGAGTATGAGGTAGAAATGGAACCAACCCTTTAAAATAGAATTCACTCTGATGCATGTCAATAAGGTATGTCTTTCCTGATTTGATACTATGTTTCTAGGTCTTTTGGGGAAATCAAAGCCCTTTCAGTGTTTTGTCAGAAAGGAAAAGGCAGATATGTAGGATCAGTGGAACAACATTACCTAGCATTTACAAGGCTCTGGGTTCAGTCCCAGTATGGGAAGAACAAAAGACCAAGACTTCATGGCCAAGTGAATCTATATATTTCTGATAATAAGGCACGGGTGCTTTCTTTTACTTCAGAAACATTCTTCCTTGACAAGGCAACAGAAACGGCCACCGAAGCCACACTGTGACAAGACCATATTCATTTTAAGTGATCGATCATTTTTAGCACTCCATGCAAGAGATTACAGGGAGATGCTAGGTGAGGTTATGTGTGAGAACATGGTGAGTGTTGGACATAAAACCTACTGGTCAAAACTTTAAGTTATTCATTACTATGGCTAATAAATACTAATAAATGATAATGAAAGTGAGCATCTTCATATATGTGATCTCACTAAACCATTGCAACAAGTCTTGGAAGGCTTTTAACTCACTGTATGCATGGGCTGCAGACATCCACAAGGAAAACTTGGATGCTTCCTTTTCTTTTATGCAGCGGCAGCTCCAGATGCTCCCACCCACTTTTTCTTCCTCTTTTTCTATGTTGGAACAAAAATCTGCAAGGTACTTTTGCTTAGGCAAACCCAGCACACTAGAAGGCTATTATAATGTGCTTAATTATCACATAGACTTTAATAGTGGGACATATTTCTTCTTATTGTCTATGTAGAGAAGATTTTAGGAAGGGAGGGGAGAGATTGAAAGAGAGTGTGTTATAGACATGTGCTATTGACTATAAGTGAACATACTGATTCTACAGGCCACACAGGACCATTGTCTGTCTGTATCCTCTGCCACCACATCTCACATGTGTTCCCACATAGACTTGGCTCTTTATTTGGTGAGAGCAGGGTCACCTATACACAGCCTCTTCTCTCTAGAGCATAACCAACATCAAAGAAAGTAGAAAAGGGCTCTGAACCCAAACCCCCGACCCTAAATGCTTGTGGATTGTCTTAACCCAGAGCTGATATACTCTCATGGGCTTCTAAGGAAGTTTGTGTGGAGCATCACAACCTAGTTTACACAAGGCAGTGGGCATGTTCAGGTGATCTTTCCAGAGCTGCACAGTAGCTCCATCACCACTGAGCCCCATTCCTTCCAGTGTCATCCTGCGAGTGGCCTTCATCCCTGTGCTCAAGATGGCTGTTGGAACTGCAGAGTCAAGCAGCAGGTTGATGTTAGAAAGGGCGTATTCTTTATAGGCAATGAGACGTCTCTGACATACTTTCTTATTTGACTTGCCAGAAAACAGCAGCTTAGAAATAACAGACAAAAAAAAAAGTGGTGATGAGGACCAAGTAGGCAAACTGACAACATTAATAAATGACAATCTGAGTAGAGAGTGTGTTAGAAAAAAAAAACATCAGAAGACCTTGAAAAGCACAGTGGTTAAGACCATTTTAGATGGTCTCAGAGATATACCCCAGAAAGTATATACCCCCTTAAATGATCTCTCTGTAGCAAAATACCATAGTCATTGTTAAGTCATCAATAAGGGCTTAAATTATATTGATTATCCTTGGTTTTAGAGGTCCAAGCGCTCTATAATACCTTTGTAAAATTTTCCTATGATCAGAAAAGAAAGAGGCTTGGTACTTAAAATTACTAAGCTTCATCAATTTAGAAAAATTACTTTTAAAAAGTGTTATTAAATGAATAGTATATGCCAAGTGCCTTATATGGCATCATTTAATCTGAAAAGTACTGCACGGGGGGCACCAGTGCCTCTGTTTTTCAGACAAAGAAACCAAGATCCAGAAGATTAGGTCAATTCTTCACTTGACTTGCAGATAAAATTAGGATTCAAATCCACAATTGTATGACTATCAGAGGCCTGAGTTCCAAATTGTCCATCCTTCTGGGGCCATCTCCTTTCCTGCAAGGCTGAGCCAAATACACGGGACTCCGATGTGGATGAGAATATGGCTAACCCACAGGACAGAGTGGTTTAGGAATTAAGAATTCTCTTTTTGGGCTTGGCAGATGGCCCAGTGTGTAAGTGCTTACTGTGCTGTATGTTCAAATCCCACAAAATCATGTAGTGCTGAACGCAGCAGTGTGGGTCTATAATCCTACCTCTGCTTTGGTGAGATGGGAGGCCAAGAAAGGAGAATCTCTGGAGGTTCCTAGGCCAGCTAGCCTAGTGTCTGCTGTGGAGAACAAGAAACCCTGTTTAAAACAAGGTGGCAGGTGAGAAATGATGTCCGAGGTTGCTCTCTGATCTCCACACATAGGCATCCCCGTTCATACACATGAATGCACACAGGAAAATGCATGTACGTGTGCATGCACAAGGATTTCCTTTCTTGTATTCTCTACTACCCCATGACAGACCTAGGGTGAGCCTAGGCACCAAACCCAGTACATACACATTAAGGATGTCTACTCTGACTCTAGGGATGTCACCTGCCACTCTGCGCTTTGCTGTGATACTGTGGATGTCTTCCTTTTCCCATAAGAAAGGATGACTTATTTTTCTTACTCTATTCTAAGTCCTTGTCCCATATGTGAAAAAGCACACACTGTTACCACATACCTGACTGTGGGATGAAAGAGAACTCAGACATTCTGTTCTAGCAACTGTTGGGAGGTTACAGGCAGACTGAAAATACTGTCATGGACATGATAAGACAAAACACGATGTTGTCCTTCTGTCATGATTCATAAATGTCCTCCAGGGCCACCGTTCATTTTTGACAGGTTAGATAATTAGATTTGTTTAAGTCCTAGACTCGACCAGAGATAGGAGAAAAATAATAAAAATATGTTACTAGAAATGAAAGAGAAGTGACAGGTGGGGGCCAATTTTCTGTACTTCACAAAATTACTCTCACTCTTGGTTCACTTGGTGACACTTTGACTAGGTATTTGGACACCCTTTTGTGTAGTGAAATCTGTGCAAGGTGCCCAGGATACTGACGATACTCAGCATCCACTTTGATTGGTCTCACGAAGAGTGGGACGTCCGTAGAAAGATTCCTTGGATTTTCGGGTTTAGACTTCTTTTTCTGGCAACATGAAGTGAATTGCCTCAGAGGCTGGCAAAGTATGCTTAAGAACGACGATCAGCATTTCAGAAGACACTGGCTAAAACTCCGTTAAATTTTCTTGCACTTCGGATACACAGCCTCAAAGATCTTATGTGACCGAGATCAAGACAGAGTTAAGGAGAAAGCAGGCACCCTTATCTACTGGATACTCATTTAATTCTTGTTTAATACTTTGGTCTCCTTGCCACAGATTATTAACCCCCTTGCAAACTCAAAACTGCATGAAGGAATATTTCTCTGAGATGCCTCCCGATCCCTTCCCCCGCGCACATACACGGCGGCACACTTGGTGTGCTCACTCACCCACAAGTTTAAAAATAGGAACCATGGTGTTGCCATGACTCCCAATGCTACTCAGCCACCTTCCTCTTCCCTCAGATGTGATACAGCTTCTGAACAGGATTGAGCTAGAGTCTGGCTCAGAGCGGCCTCTAGCGGATCAATCCTCAGGGAAGCATTTCCTTCCCCAAATGTTCAGCCCAATTCCAGAGCTAACCCACTCCAAGCAAGAAATTTGCTTGTATGTTTTGAGTCTTTCTCCATGGGATCAGGTTTTCGAAGATCTGTCCTAATCAGTCATGAGTAACAAGTTTGTACTTACTATATGCCACAAGGACAGCTGGCCAGAGGAGATTGACACAAATGTGGGATAGTGTGGAATAGCAGTAGGTGCTGTATGGTAGAGTAGTGGCCAGTGCCCCAATGCAGGGAAACCAGGTCTGCTGTGATCATCAGAAGTTCTTCTGTTTCAGATAAAGGAGTATTTTAGAATATTATCACCTGGTAATGATTCCCCAGCCCTGGGGAAGTGTTGATGGGCTGGCTTCCTCGCCTGCTGTCTCTACTGTTTTTAATTCCCTGTTTTGAGCTCTCATGCTAGTGATCCTTGGTGCTGACTGAATATAAAAATGCTTTAGGAAAATTTACAAAACACTGTACAGGTCTAGGTCCCCACTTAGCACACATTCTAACTCAGGTGAGTTGGGAAGGAGTAAGGGCTTGGGAACTGATATGCATTAAAGCTCCTGAGTTGATTCTTAACAGCACTCAGGGACTGAGAATCACCTTGTCATTTGTGTGGCCCACATAAACAGAGTAGGGTAGAAGGGCATGGTGGCAGTCACATGAATTTGAACTTGGTGCTCATGAAATACTTCTTTCCTTCCATGCTCTCTTGAAGACCAATCCAAAAATTGCAATCCTTGCTAGTTCTGGGAACTTCAAATTCTGAAAAGGTGCAGGCTGTGTTCGTTAATTTCATGAGTGGTGATCTGATTCTTTCATGGTTTTTCTTCCTGTGACTGACACATGTATATGTAGATTATGCAGATAGATGAGTTTCTACCAGTAAAGTTGGCAACTTGAACATCAAAACAAATACGTCTTTAAAAGGCATTTCAGTTCAACCTGTATATAGATTATAAACCCCAAAGGAACTGAACTTTAATGCTTCTAATTCAATGTGTGTCCTGGCCTTGATGAGAAATTGATGCTTTGCTAAATTTTGGAGCACATGAGTGGTTTTAAAATGAAAGTTGTTAGCACTAGAAAATGCTGTTCTTTGCATTAATACACTGTTATTATATTTAATGGAATTGCTCCCTGAAGTGCTACAGAATAAAGAGAAAACATTTAGAATGAGGAAGAAACATTGAGGGCCAAGGAAAGGAAAGAAATTGTGGGATTTCTTTATCTTCCACTTCTTGCCTCTGTAGACTGGGAGCATCCTCCTTGCAGGGAGCTAGTTGAGTCAGTCCTCACCCCATGGCCGCAGAGATTTGTAGGTACTTTCATAATGTGTGGCATTTTTTAAAAAATTTTTTGTTGTTCTGACTGGGCTCAGTCTTGGCATTATGTTCTGTGAGCAAGCGAGGCCAAAGAACAGCTCTGGAATTGTATTAAGAAATACAATTAAGGAATATTGCATTTTCAGAATAGGCGAATGCCAGCTGTCTGATTAAAGACTTAGGGAAACTTTGTTTCACCAGAGGAGTAAGAAGACAAAGAAAAGAAGAAAGGCTTCATTATTCTTGTTAAAGTTCATGTGATTTGGGAAGAGAGCCATGACCAAGCCTCCAGGTATACTTACCACCGAGGTGATCACTAGTTGATCGTTGCCATCGATTTTAATGGGGCTTCCACCCACCCAGTCACCTCCCCCACATGGATCACAGAGATGTCTGGTTGAACTGATGGCACTTTTCATCAACCTCTTAAGGCCGTCAGGGTTGGGCTTTAAGGAATGAGTGGGAGGGGATGAATCTAGAGTACTTGTTCTTTCTCAAAGTCCGATCCCAAATCAGGCAGAGGATATGAGCATTCCAGAATCCATTTACCAATAGCATCACACAAGAGAAGAGCTCATCAGCACTCACAGGTAACATTTGCCGCGCCAAGCGTGCTCTCCTTTTGGAGCATCCAGGCATTTCTTGTGTACTGTATTCTTGTGTTCAGCTCGCTTCTTGAGGTTTGATTGAAAATATCTTACACAGGCAGACGGTTGAATCCTTATTTTACGAATTCTTCAGTGCCAGGCTCTGTAAGCAGAGCTATGCATTTAGCAGATTGCTTTTAAGCACATAGAGGTGCTCTGGATTTCCTGTACAGGTTCTACATAGGTTAAAGGTTAAAGATAGTTGATAAAAGACATACCTACTATGCTGTACCCTCAAACATTATGGACTGTGAATTTTAATAGCCAAAAGCCTGCGGTCATATTTTAATACCCCTTGCATTTTGTGACCTCTTTTCTCTTATTGGCCTTACTGTCCATTTGCCTGAAGTGATCTGAGCCTCATTCCATGCTGGCTGTTTGGTGGTGCTGGTGTGAGAATCAGGCAGGAAGAAGAGACAAGATAGTTAACCTGCCCAGAACATCTCATGTTTGTCTCCATGCTTATAATTCCATGTTGAAACAAAGGGGTGACTCAGAAATGCCATATGGCATCCTGGAAGTGCCGAGGAGCACTGTCTTCCCTCTCTTCCGTGGACAATGATAGCTACGGGTCTCAGTGTTGAGAAGATTGAAGACTGCTTCTCTTTCTATTGCAAAGGTAAAGTTGAGAAGAGGGAGAAAGGCAGCACCCCCACATTTCATTCAGTCTCTGAAATGTTTTGGTCTTGTGAAAGGACACACATGCTACGTCTGTCAGTCTGTCATCCCTGGCAGGGACATGTGCTTCAGGCTGAGATTATTTAAATAATAAAAAAAAGAGAATCTTCTATCTTCCATTCCTCCCGAGGCCTGGGAAAGGAGCCTACTTCTCCATACTTGGCTGTACCAGCTGTCAAAATCAGTCATTGTGGCTATTAGTAAGCAACAAGGGAATATGTCTATGAAAAAGAAAAGGAATTGACAGGCGACATAAAGGGACAAGACCTCACTGATGGGAAAGACATAGCACAGAAATGAACAAGGCCAAGGTGTGACCTTCAATACCCAGGTGCCAAGCCCCTGATGGCACGCCTTTGGTCCAGCCTACGTTGGCCCCAGATGCTGCTGCATTGGGACTGGCCCCACAAGGGCTATGCTATGAGAAAGTGAAAACTCTGCTTCTTTGAATTTAATTTGAGGAAAATGGGTTGTCTCCATGAAGGAACGCGTGTTCAAAATTTTCACATACTCTTCGCTTTTCACAAAGGATGACAAACCAGGGCCTGGGGCTGGAGAGATGGCTCAGTGGTTAAGAACACTGGCTGCTCTTGCAGAGGACCTGGGTTCAATTCCCAGCACCCATGTGACTGCTAAGAACCATCTGTAACTCCAGTTCCAGGGCATCTGACACCCTCTTCTGACCTCCATGGGTATTGCATGACACAGATGCACTGACCTACATGCAAGCAATATAGTCATACACATAAAATAAAAATAATAAAATAAAATAAAATATTATATTTCTAAAAGGAATCAGGGCCTGGTCAGGCAACAATTCCAAAAGTATGAATGCATGACCTGAGCCCCGGTGAGCAACTTAGAGAAAGCTGATACTGGTGGTTGCCCAGGATGATGAAGATACATCACCTTGGGACCCTTCCTTTTGTAGATGGAGACTCTGAAGGGACTACAGTAGCCTTTTCAAACCAAATTAGGACGAGGAACACATTGTAGCCTCTGCCTTATTGAAACAAATAAGATTTTAGTATGCTGCACACAATAGATACTTGGATATCTAGAGATGAAAACTCATTTTTCCAAACATCTCCCGTAGTTTTCTCCCATGCACCAGCTGAGGTCTATGGTCCTGAGCCAGCCTTTCGGATATCTGGGCTGCCTTTGCTGATTGAACCATCACACTCTTCCAACTCTATCATCTTTCCACAGCACACACTGTGTGTGATCTAGAAACATCAAAGGAAACATCTGACCATCCGCTATGCACAGCAGTGTCCTTACTCCTGTACTTGCACATGCTGTGGCCATACCTTCCCCTCTCTTTCGCTTCCTGGGAAAGGACACAGATGTCCTTTAAGGTCTAACACAAGCGTTTCCTCCTCTCTAAAGCTTTCTCTGACAACTGGCAGAGATTGCCATTTCTTTCTTTTGTGTTCCCATAATCCTTTGTTTATCTGTCTATTCTAGCATTTAGATGTGCACACAGGTCACATTAAAAATACATGGGGGGATATTTATGGATTGGAACATTTCATTCGTTTTTGTAGTTACCCTAGGACTTAATCCATGGTAGGCACAGGCATCTTTTAATTAAGTTTGTTCTTTAATACTTTCATACATGTAGATGATACATTCTGATTCCTGCCACCCCTACCCCATTTTCTCCTTCCCACATCTGTTATGTCCCCTCCTCCCTACAAGATCCTTTCCCATATTCATATCTTTTTGTTTTTTGACCCACTGTTTTTAACCATGGCTGTTGTTGTGACCACAGGTTTGGAACTATCCAGCAGAGCCTGGCTGATTCACCATTGCATACATAACTGAAGATAATGACTGCTCTTCCTGAGAACCAATCAGTAGCCTGTAGTTCAGCGGGGAGGGCTAGGACCAATATGGATGGATCAGCAAGGAGAGGAAAGGTGGGGTTTGCACCTGTGCAGTGAGAGGCTTACCATTCTCTGTGAAGATTAAATGTGCTCTCTTTCATGTCTGAAGGTGATTTTGCAGCTTCACTGGCAGGAAAATGTAAGCTTTGAATTTTCAGCATTTATTTTATGCATGAGTGTGTTCGCATGTCTTACACTTTATCGTTCATATCATATGCTTGGAAGCAGTTCCTCTCTGCCTTCCATTCCTTCTATGTATATAGCTGGTCAGACCCCTCTCATTCCTGCACACGGCCCCTAAAGGAACACACTCTCCTCTCTTCACAGTCACTACCTTCATTACCTTGTGCCTAGATTCTATGATAAGCTGCCCTTTACTCTACCTTTAATATCACAAAATCATCTTACGCACTATCAATTTTTTAATGTTTTGTTATTTTTATTTTTTGTGTACGAGTGTATTGCCTGCAAGCTTGTAAGTACACGTATGCCGTGCAATGCCCACAGAGGTTAGAAGAGGACGTTGGATCCCCTGAAACTGGAGTTAGGGTTGTTAGCCACCATGTGGGGGCTGGGGGTCAAACTCAGGTCCTCTGCAAGAGCAACCAGTGATCGTAACCTCTGAACCATCTCTCCAGCCATCCACTATCAATTTTAAGTGTTTCAGATTTTACTTGGATCATGTTATTCCTGTTATTAAGGACCTGTGGGGGACTTCATTTAACAAACTAAAACTTGGTGTGGTAATCATCCTCCCCGGGTACTATCGCTCTGATCTCAGATTTCAAAAGGAACTTTTCCAGGCATGTCCGTCTGTCTTTAGCATTTAGCCAAGGTATTGTGAGAACCATACTTGACAGGGAGATAAGAGAGTGTGACACTCTTCCCTGCTTTGTTTCTTCTCAGTGAAGTTACTTTGGACAGGCAAGTCATTTCACCTTTCCAGATTTGGCTCTAATATCTTGGGAGAGATGCTTGCTTGAAAAGAAGGAATTTGGAAGAGATGAGCCTTCTGTTCTTTCTAATTCTGAAGTTCTTTGATTATATAAAGGATTGAACTATGTCCAATCCTATGATCAGAGAAGAGTCTTGAATAGATTTGAATCTGGAACCTCAGTCTCATCCATACCATACTATTATTGTACAGCAGCTGGCCACACACCAGAAGGGGAATGAAGATGAAGGGCCTCAGGGTAAGCCTGCCTCTTGCATGGGTATTTACAACACCAGGAGCAATCTTTTCTTGGATTGGTTTTAGTTTTTTACTCAGCCAGGCTTTTGATTCACTTGATAAATAGGCCAGATTTGATTTTCTTTGATTGAAAAGAGTTATTTTACAGTCTTCCTGCCTTGGTGAACGCTAACATTCAGTTATCCACAGCCTAGTTATCCAATTCTGAGCCGAGGTCCTTGATTCTCCTGTCCTCTACTCAGGCATCACTTTTGGAAGAGCTTGTACTTTTTGAGAAGCATCACCTGAAGATGAGAAGAGTGAAGGTCATGAAATGGGACTTGAGTGGCTTTAGGTCAACTTTGGTCCGATAAGGTTCTAGCCATGGAATTGTTCAGCATACCCAAGATCAAATCTTCATGGAAGAACCCACAAAAACTTGCTGTCTGCTACTTTTCTCCATGGGGAGGGGGCAGCACTTTGTCCTTCCATTGTTAGGAAAGCTCACATCGTCTTTGATTCCTTCTTCTCCAGCATTCCCCTCATTCGGTTTTCTAATTTTGCTGCTTCTCTAACAGAATGTCTCAGATCTGTTCACTTCTCTCCATTTTCCCTATACTTCCAATTAATCTTTCTATACATCAGTCTTCCTCTGCCTGGATGGTTGGTTCCACACTGGCAGCATGCACTCATGTATTTGTTGAATGAATGAGTTAATGTAAGCTACTCATGAAATTAAGTTTTGCGTTATCTATGGACTCGATTTCCTCTGGGTTTTTGGATTACCTATGATTGAAGACTTAGTGTCAGGCTCTAGTCTTAGAATCCTTACATTTTCAACAAGTCGTATGGGATCTACTCTGTGCCCAGAGTTGTACTTGGTGTGAAGGATGATACACTAGGCAAGACACAATCTAAGTTACTTCACAAGTTCAGTTAAGTTCAAGAAGCAAAGTTGGCCTGCCCAAATATGCTGGGTAAAAGTGAGAGGCAGATTATGATTAAGTACTTCAAATGGGTGATATAACTTGCATGCTCTAGTGGGGAGTATTATCTATATTGGTTGAAGTTACAGTCTTGAAATGAAATGTCTTAGTTTGGAAAGTGGAGGCAGTGGTACTTGACCTAGGCTTAAAAGGATGTAGGTTATCCAAGAAGTCACCATTTCTCTAAGTGAGGATGATACACAAAGATTTCTACTTGAAGCTTGACAGTGAAGGTTATATCAGGATCAAGGTATCTGAATACAATTGAAGTGAAGTGACAAGAAATGACGATGGGCTACAGAGGAAGACAGTTGATCTTTTTCACAGGCAACAGAGTATCTTGAAAAGGTGCATCTTGAGAGTTGGTTTCTGATGATTCTAAGTCATTTACTTTCTCAAAATCTTGCTTTTCATCCAAAACGAAAAAAAGAGACGGACCTTTGGTAAATGCTCCAGATATGATGTAAGAGGGACCAGAGTTTTGGTTGGCCACATAGGTAGGGAGAGAATTTTGAAGAAATTCTTTTAGGATAGCATTAATACAAGCTAAATAATCAAAACTGGCTCTTAGATTACAAAATTTAAGGGAAGGGAATGAGTGAAGGGGAGTTGAGATGTTGATGTGGGAGCCTTTGGTTTTCACAGAATATGCATCAAATTCCAAGCTGAGGCTGGACACACTTGTGAGGGTGTCTTGTAGTGCCTTCAGCTAGCCATGACTGTGGCCTTGCTGATTTGAAATTCATCAGCGTAGAGTTGGCACAACTGTAAGTGGCCTGAGAAAAGATGAGCAAGACCTAGGAAGAGCACGCAAAGAGCAGGAAAATGTGATTCTAACTGAATCTTGAATACCCACAACAATGGGAGGAGAGGAATAAGGACAGTTCACCAGCCTGGTGGAGACAGGATGCAAGACTGTGGTGGTTGGCTGAACCATGATGCATGTTTTTGGAGTGATTAAAGATACGGGGCCAGTGGTATCCAATGTGGCAGTTAAGGCAGACATTTGGGGATCATGTGCATTTAAAAGTTTCTTTTACATTGATAACTATCATTAATCAGAAGTTGGTTATTTATGGACTTTAAATTATTCAGGTCAGGTGCCTAATTTTTGAAAAAAAATTGAAGGGGCAGGAATGATTTAGAACACCTCTTCCTTCACTCACTAGGTATGAAAACATAGTGGGGAATGAGGAAAATACTCAACTGTTAGTAAAAATGGGATTAGGAGCATTTTGCACAGGACTAGAAACCAGAGGGACCCCTCACCATCCCAGCACCTGTACTACAGCCAAGTAGCTGTGCTCAGTTACCTAACCTCTCTGAGCTTGTTTCTGTGCTGTAAAATCAGGGGAACACAAGGCCTCACATTTCTTTATATCTGCTAAGTGAAAATACATGTTAAGCTCTTTGCAGAGGGCCTGTGAAGAGAGTGTTCAAAAAGCAGTCATTTTTGTTATTATTATCTAATTTTTACCTTTTTCATGGCACTGCCTCTGTTCCTATTGACATTAATTTAATATCTGAGAAGTGAGTGGAAAATTACATTTAGAAAGCATGATAATTAAAGATAATATTTTCCTTATTTGTTCAGGAGGAATTCATTTCTTCCATTACCACTTCTTAAGACCCAAGTTTATATGAAATCTAGACTATAAATTGTTCTTGAATTTCCTTTGCTGTGGAATCCCAGTAAAGAGACCTGGGAAGGGGCCAGGGAGTGGTACATGATGGGAGGGATCAAGTCATTGCAGTCTCTCGGTTAGGTTTTTTACTGATGTTGAAATGGAGAATCGATTTGAAAGGAGAAAAAAAGGTGTATGTTCCTCACAGCAAAGATGCATGTGCTGACAATTTCAATTTTTGCCCAGAGATGCTGGCATTTTGTTTCCGGGGGTGGTTCTTATGTTTCCAACAGTGTTGCCACTTCGTACGTTCTCTCCTCCTCCCTCCTCTCCTCCCACCCCCCTCCCCATATGTCTTCCTCTTTGTCTCGCCCACCCTACTCCTGCTTTCTTTCTGTCTCTCTCTTCTCTTGGAGGTAACTTCACTTCAGCAGTAAAATGAACCCTGTCACATAGCGAAGTCTATTCTCCAAATCTGTTCTCCATCACTCCAGCAATTTCTTTTCTGCAAGAAAACTGGTAACAGTCTTTTCTATATCTTCTACTGTTCTTCTCCCGTGTTTCCTTTTCCTTTGAAAATTTAGCCCCCCCCTTTCACCTTTCTCCATAACAGCATTCAAAGTCCACCTGGGTTACAATAGCAAGTTCAAATCCACCCAGGGGTACATGACACTATGTCTCAAAACAAACAAAATTAAAAGAACAAAGGAAGAAAGGACCCTGTGAATGAGTTTGAACATAGATCAGGATGACTCGAACAGCTGGGTACAGCTGTACAAATGGCAACAAATGATCTGAGACAAAGGGCTGATACATACCATAATATATAGCACCAGGCTACTTAACTCTCCACCCGAATTGCTTGGAATGAATGGTATGTTACTGCTCCATTTATTTCCCTCCCTCCCTCCCTCCCTCCCTCCCTCCCTTCCTTTCTTCCTGACTGCTACTTCTCTTTCTCTCATTCTTTCTGTTTTCCCTTCTCTTTTCAGCAAAGGCTAGCTACTGCTAAATAGATAACAGAAAAAACAAAACTTCTAAGACCTTGACTACATCTGACATCATCTTTTATTTAGATGGAGTCACAATATGCCAAATAAGAATACCATTGCATTATACTGTGTGGTTCATGTGAGAAATCACTTGCATTTACAAAGTCTTACTGCTTGGTGCTGAGGGAGGTGGGAATTATTTTGAATGCTTAGATAAAGAACAGACTAGATATCAGTTCCATGTGAACAGAAGTCTATAGAGAGAATTAATAGATTAGAAAATAATTGTGGTTGTTTTCTGGTAGGTGACTCACTGATGATGATTTGGACCTTGTGACCAGAGAGTATATAAGCTTATGCATTCCATCTGCCCATTCATCTACCTATCCAATTCTTTAGCAATGAATATGTGCCTAGACAGTCCTAGTATAAGAGAGCTACCATACTTTCCACCTACTTTCCAACATTAAAGGATTCTCAATATTGAAACACACATTGAGAATGTATGGATTGGTATCTCTTTTCTCTAATCCTTTTCCTTTCTTCTGGGCTTAAAGATGTTTGTCAGGAATGGAGAGCTAGCTCAGTGGTTAAGAGCACTTACTGCTCTTCCAGAGGACTTGGGTTTGGTTCCCAGCACCCACATGGTGGCTAGCACCTGTCTTTAACTCTAGTTCCAAGGGATTCGACATTCTCTTCCAGCCTCAATGGGCATTGCATGCACATGGTACACTTATATACATGAAGGTGAAATACTCATGCATGTAAAATAAAAAATAAAAACTTTAAAAAGACATCCTTGAGACCAAAAACTATACTTCTTGAGGGGTTAAAGTGCCTAAAAGATAAAATGTAGCTTGATGTCTAAATTTTTATTTAGTTTTAATTTTTTAACACATGTACAGAAAATATTCTGATACATAGGCAAGATACCTTTTGTAGGTTGGTTGGGTGACAACCTCTTCAGATGATGCTATGATCAGTTTTACATGTCGTTCACCCATGATGCCACAGTGATTGCTGTGAAAGGGCTGGGCATAGCATTCTCCTGTGCCCAGAAGAGTAGCATGCAGGGCTAGATTTCTATGGTTCTCAGATCTTGGTTACTACAGCTTTCCATTTTGCCCCACAAAATTATCATCTTGAGCCATTAATAAGAAGGAACACAGTTTGCATTTCTTAAGTCTTTTACTCACAGCCTCCTCTGCCCCCAGCAGTGATCACAGCACCAGGTCCTCCCACCTTGAGAAACAATAACCATCTGAGTCTATCTTCTTATCATCATTTCACAAACTCTGCTGAAAGAATGAGCAGAACATGTGCTCTTAACAGGACTAATCATCATCATTACTGTAATAACAAGATTTATATGCTTTTTACAGTTTGTAGGGCACCCTCATATCTGACGGCTAGACTTTCCAGAGAGTTAAAGGAACATGTTGTGGCTTCACAGCTAATGAGTGAAGAGCTGGAAACTGGATTCCTATTCTTTTTAAAAATATTTTATTTATTATTTTTATTTTATGTGTATGAGTGTATTGCCTGCATGTATGTGAGTGCACCCGTGTCGTGCAATGCCACAGAGGTCAGAAGAGGGTGTCAGATTCCCCTGGAACTGGAGTTAAGGACGGTTCATAGCCTCCATGTGGGTGCTGGGAATCGAACCTGGGTCCTCTGCAAGAGCAGTCAGCTCTTAGCTGCTGTGCCATCTCTCCAGCCCCTGGATTCCTGCTCTAAAACCCCAAGTAACCAGGTGCAGTCTTGATAATCCCAATCCAGAATGCTTCTTCTACACAACATGAATAAAGTGAAAATCCACTGGGAGATTGCAAATATATAGATCAGCTGGCAGGACTCACTGGTAGCCATTAGGAAAGCATAGGCTAGGACTGAGGACATGGCTTAGTTGATAATGTGCTTGCTCAATGAGCATGAAGACCAGAGTTCAGATACCCAGGACACACATTAAAATCAGCGTGTGGCATCCACATCCACACCCCAGCACTGGGAGGAATGGCATCAGGTGCATCCCGACTCCAGACAGTCAGTGAGCTCTAAGTTCAATGAGAAACCTTGTCTCAAAAAATAAGATGAACAGCAATAGAGGAAGACATTAAACATAGACAGCTGGCCTCTGCACACAGGTACACACACACACACACACACACACACACACACACACACACACACAACCACAGACTAGAGGTAAAGACCATTGTTTGGAAACAGGCCACATTGTACAACAACAAAAAATGGAACTGGAAATTGGAAGACCTGCATGTTTATCTGTACCCTGCCTTCTTCTTGTGTAAATTACTGGCTTTATTGTGTTTCAATAATTTATCTCTAAGATAAAGGGATGGATTAAATGGTCCTTAAGGTTAAGAGCACAAGCTTTGGAGCCAGATTTCCTGTCTTCAAATCCAGACACTTCCAACTACTAGTTTTAGTATTTTCTACTTTTCAGATTGCAAAACTTGTAAGTTATCACATCTCTTTGAACCCAAGTTTCCTCATCTGAAAAATGAGGATAATAACTGTATCGCTCTCATTGCTTGCTATGAGTATTTAATAAAATAACTTAATGGTTTTAAGTGATTAAATAGTGTGTGGTTTGGAACTCATGCTTTATAATGGTTTCTTAAATTTTTTAAAATAAAGGTCCTTTCAGCTCCAGGGCATTGGGAGCCTTTGAAGCTTATTACTGAGAGTGCAAAGAGATTGTAAAATTTATAAAGGAGCTGGCTTAAAAGAAGAAGCCTGAAACAGCAAAGCGTTGTGATGACTTCAGCAGGAAACCTGCAACCAGATATAGCGTAATGAACTATTTCATGGATATAACTAGAAATTCATGGGCAAATTTTCAGTAGGGAAGAAAAGGTGGTGGACTAATGCCCTGGGCAATCCACGGGCAAAGCAAGACAGTGGAAGATTACCCAAGGAAGTTGCTCTGACAAAATTACCAGGAGTGTCACTGTGAGTTCATCTGTAGATAACCAACTGACTCATTTCTCTCTCTCTTCCCACTTCCTGCCCTCATTTAGAGATCCTTCATCCAGACAGCCTCACAATTTAGTATACAATAGGGTCAGTGGTCCTCATAAAACTTTGAGTCCCCTTCCCTGGGAATTATTACATATAGGCTTATTCAGTTACTATTGTTTATTAAGCAAAGGGGAAATGGAATATTCTGGTTGTCTGCACCACAGATCTGTGATGTTTTCCCATTAACTGGCATATCCAAATAAATTCAAGCTGTAAGGAGACAGAAGCTGAAAGGTCTGTGATCTGATCCTTCATTCCTGGAACCCTGTGTTTGGCTCATGCTGTGGCACCTGTAATTCCTACTTGCCAATCTGGTTTATAATGGGTTGCTTACAGGCTGCAGTGATGGCCCAGTGAGTAAGTGGGTAAGTGTTGCACAGGCATAAGGGCCTGAGTTTGGATTTCAATACCCCAGTAAATGTTCCATGTGACTGTGTACATCTATAACCCTAGCACTATGTCAATCAGAGACAAGAGGATCACTGGGGCTCGTTGGAGCCCCAAATTCAGTGAGAGATACTGTCTCTAAGGAAGAGCATGTTAGAGCCAGGACACCCAGTACCCTCATCTGTCCTCAGTGAATGCACACGCATACACCTGAACACACATGTGTACATACACCACACTCAGATACATACATTCTCTTTCTCTGTCTCTCTCACACACAGACACACATACACAGACACACAAAGGATCCATTAAAGTCGGGACCATAAGCCCTGTTACCCTCATCTGTCTGACTAGGTAAACATAAACATATCGTGAAGATTAAAACAAATAAGATGAAACACATGAGCCCTTCAAAGCTGGTACTACTGCCCTATTGCCTTCTTCCTCCTCTTCTCAGCTGCCTTCCTTCCTCCTCCCCTCCCCTTCCACCTTCTTTCCTCATACCCTTCCTTTCTTCCTTTTATTCGAAGTGACACGATGCAGCGACTAATTCCTCACCTGCCCTTTGATTTCTTCAGGAGGGGATTTGATCCCTTCAGGAGACGCTATTCTCCTGAGACCAGATAGTGACAGTGGAGGAAAACAGAGTGTATTAGGAAATGAAGAGTTGAGTCCCACTCCGGAAGAGTGGGTTCCCGAGGGGCTTTGTGTAGACACAGAGCACACGTCTGGTACTTCTGTATTTGCACTATTGCTCTGCCTCAAGAAGATATTTGTCCTTCCCCATCCAAACTGACTGATTTAAGTGAAGCGAGAAGAAGAGAGGAAGAAATCATTATTGTCTGAGGGTCCATTCTACTAGACTCTCTAGTAGAATGTGTTGGGCATTCACGTTTGGAGGCAGTGGAAAGTGGAAGTGCCCAGAACAGTCTTAAGATTCTGCAGCTCATCTGTAATTTGAAGCACTTGTCTTAGCCTTTGTGCACGGAATTTCTGAGGGATGCAGTGCCAGAGAGCAGAAGCTGAGAACTAGAGACGAAGAAGGAGGGAAAGGCGACCGTACCTTTGAAGCTGATAACAACCCCTGTGGCTGACAGCTACTTGACCCCACCGGGACTCGCTAGGAGAGCCTTCAGACATGCACCTGGAACAGTCAGATAATCAATTCTCAGCCTCATCTAGCACTCACATTATTAAACCTCCTGCCTAATCTTCTGACCTCTTTTTCAGTATTTTGCTAAAGCCGGTCCATCATTTATCACCTCATTCAGTAGGCCATCAACCGAGGAGCACACTAGAAGTTCCTATAGGAGCTCTTGCAAGGAACCTGAGCATCATTTCAGAGGAAACTGCTCCCATGCCAGTCAGTCTTGTATCCTACTCTGGCCCTCATTTAACTCTCTCAAAATATGCCTCCTACACGAGCTTCCTAACTGCAGCAGACCTGAAGTTGGCCAGGCTTTTCCAGTACAGCTGTTTCACTGTACAGCTTCCTCCCAGTTCCACATCCTCTTGTCGGGACTGTGTTTTGCAGCCATGGTTATGACCTGATTGTAGCTATTGGCCCAGAGGAATGGAAGGAAGGTTAGGGCATTAATTCAGGATGAAGAGTCATACTGAGAGGCACTTGCCTTGGGTGAGCTCTTTGCAGTGTTTCTGCACAAGGGTGGGTTTCTTTGGCAAAAAGGGAGGAGTTTCTTTTGCCTTCTGAGAGATTCCAGGAAAATGCCCCCCTCACTGTACACTTAATTGTCCCAGTGTGGCTCTTACTGCCCTGTTCTTTTTCTGTTAAGATTTTCATAGAGCAGTGTGAAGGTCCTGCATGGAGACTCTGTGGGGTCTGTGCATCAGTATCATTATACTTCCACTCCCTGTGTGATTTTCAGCTGACTTCCTTGCCAGTTGGTTGATTTAACTCTTTCCAGTTTCCTTCTCCAAGACTTGTTGGATATAGAATCTACATGTTTTTCAAACACCAAAGAGACCACCCAATATGTCAGCCTGTATTCTACCTCATTCCAATCTACCATGGGTGAGAATCTTGGAATTTGTGATGTTATCATAGGCTGGGAATTACCACCAGTCCACTTTTCCTCACACTGTGGTCTTCTCAGAAACCCACAGTCTCTTAAGGATCTGATTCTAAAGCCATTCCTGACACTAATTATCGTTCCCTGAGTTCCCTTACAGACTGAGCATATGAAGCAAAGATTTTTTGAACAAGTGATTGTTGGGTGTAGGAGTGAGAGACCAGACAAATGACGAGACAAAAGGGGATAAGTTGATGTTCTGAGAGCAAGTGGTCCTTCATCCTACCAGAAAGCTCTAAGGCATCCTAAGAAATGTGTCTTAGGACTGTGTCATGAAAGGCAAAAGGGGAAAGCATTTACTGTCCAATTGCTATTTAGACTCCTATACTTCTGGGTCGTACGTGCTTAAATGTCCAGCAGCTCCTTCTGGAGCATCCCACACCCTGGTAACAGGAGATCCAGGACAAGAAGCCAAAGCTGCAAGACACTCGATCTGGGTAGCATGTCCTTGGGTGAAATGCTACATGAAGATGACTGAAGCCCAAGTGCAAATGGTCACCAAGGCCATCACCAGAATGGCAGAGATGGCCAGGGGACTGGAAGGGGTACACAATGGTGCCTGATACATAGCCTCAATTAAACCAACTTCCTGTCCTATGCATGGTTTGAAGCAGTGGAACATCTTCACTTCCTCCTCCAATGACGTCACAGCTCTCACACTGTCGCTTGGTCCTGCCAGACACATATGCTACATCTACTATAACTTTCTCTCATTCCACAATACCTTCACATTCTCTTCTTACATCCAACACAATACATCTCCTCTCTCTGCTGATAAATCTGCTCCTTAAATCATTAAGAAAGTGGAGTTACCATTCAAGGAACTTTATTTTCATGCCACTGCACCTGCCAGCTAAGGGCATCTGTGTAAGGCCACCTGCTTTCCCTGCAGGTTCTGTGAAGTTCCTTGATTCTCTCGGAGGTCACCTATGCAAATAATTCAGTGCTTGAGAAAGCAGATCTTGAACCCGGTTCTAAATTCCTAAATTTAAGATCTCAGCTTTTAGCCTTTGCTGTTTTGCCCTCTCTGTTGTGCCATCTCTACCAGTTACAAGTTAGCTTTTATAGCTCCCATTTGAAAACTAAAAATAAAATTCCTTGATCAACCATCTGCATTTCCCTACCTTCTCTTACCTGTTTCCCTAAATGGCGAATCTTCTTGAAAGAATTATGTATGATTCTTGGCTTTTCCTTCTTTACCTTTCATGTCTCCCAAGTTCATTCCACTTGGCTTTCCAGTCACATATGATTAATGGAACAGCCAAAGTCATCAGCAGTCAGTATGTGCCACGTGTCCTCTCTGCAGTGTTAATGCAATTGACAGGTTTCTCGTTTAAACAGTTCCTTTCCTTGATTTTCTCTTTTTCCCCATTTATTTTGCTTTTTAAACAAAAATATTGTATTCACGTTGCTTTCTTTAAGAAGTAACACGATTACATGGAAAGGCTTTGTATATCTCTCTTTGCTTTTCACGAAGCAATACTCTTGTGATTTTACTCCCATTTTATGATGCCGTTTCTTTCTACCTACTTTGCTGCTCAGTCTTTTTTTCTTTCCACATCCAGATGGCGATGGATATGGCGACACAAAGGGCTTTCTTTGTCTTGGAGTCCCTTATTTTTTTCTCTTGCTGTGCAAGAAGTGGAAATTATTTTTAAAATTGAGATAGTAGAATGGATTATTATTACTTTAGTAGACATTATTGCTTAAAATAGGGTCATAGCAAAATTTAAGAGCTACCACAGAGCTTTCGCATATGTCCCATCCATACAGCTAGACACTGCCTTATCAAATTCTTATACCAGAGTGCTTTAATTATTACAGTTGAGAAGAAAGATGTTAAACAAGCGAAAATAAGATTTAATCTTGACAGCTGAGATCAGAAAGACTCTTTAAGTTTACATAAGTATACAAATGACTTCAACTAGCCTATGGCTTTATATATACTTTATATGCAGTGACTCAAATAGACATCTCCCAGCTTGGCCCACTCCCCAGAACTCTAGACTATCTAGTTACCCACTAGATAATTTCTACATAGTGTCTGATTGGCACTTCAAATTTAATGTGGATACACAAACATATTCCCTCTCTCAAATGGCTTTCATTTTAATCTTTGCTAGCTTAGCAAATGGATGGGTCCAGTTGCTCAATTTTTTCTTAAATTGTCTGTTTTCCTCACTACGACATCCAAATTTAAGCAAAGACCATCAAAGTTGTCTTTTCTTTGTATTGTATCCCCTTTCCACCAGCCATCCTAGCCCAAGGCACTATCATCTTTTCCTGAAGGGAAGCAAGCCTCTCTGGACTGCCTACTCCACACGAGAATAAAATTCAACATCTGGTTCACCTGCTTTCTCTATTATCCTCTGTCATACAGTTCTACATCCTTCTTTCTTTTCTCCAAATATGTTAAGATTTGCCCTAACTCAGGGTATTTGAATATGCTTCCTTCTGTTGGCATCTTCATACAGTCAGTTTACTCTTGCCATTTAAATCTTGCCTTAACTAATATTTCTTCAAAGCAAACTTTCTTGCTTACCCCAAACTAAGTGATTTCTTGGTTACAATTTATTATATGGCTCTAATGAATTCTCTCAATGAGTTAATACTTTTATTTTTTTGGTTTTTAAATTATGGTTTATTATCTCTCTTTCCATTTAGGCATATGTTTTGACCCTTGATCTTTGCCTAACTTGTTCATATCAATTTCTGAAGTACTTATCCCAGTATGTAATAGGCACTATATGACACAGGAATTAGTAAGATTTGTGCACTTACTCTGTCAGGAAAGCTTCAAGATAATTCCTCTACTCTCAGTCCTTACACTCGACTGCTTCCCATTTTAACTTCAGGTTCTTCTATGGGAATCCAAGGAGACCCTTTTATGAATAAGGTGTTTCTTTATTCAATATGTCATTTAACTTCAGAGGATGGAAGGCCTTTGAGGAGCAGGAACACAATTGCCATAATGCTGAGGTTTTACTACGCTTTTTAACCCTTCTGAAATCTGCTGGTAGAAGGAAAACAATCAAGGACCTTAGTTTATGATTCTTGTGTAGACTAGATTTTGCTTCTGATAAAAGTGTAAAATCATAGCTTCACACCCTGTTGGTGAACAGTCTTAGGACAGAAATCTTCTTCTGAATTAGTGATTTCAATAAAGAGGACTTTTGACTTAAGCCAGTGTTACTTGCCAAGTACATTAGTGTGACGACCCCATCACATTGCATCCTGTCCACAATACTAGGAAGGGCACAGCATTTTTGATAGGGAATGTAAGAAAAGAAAAACTGCTTGGTTGAATATGCCAAAAATGGAGGAGTCAGACACCCTGTGACAGATGCCAGGCCACAGGTGCCTGGGAAGTGACATAAGCCAGGATTATCCACATGAAAAGGTTATTTTTTAATTAGATAAAAATAGGCTGTTTGGACATTTACATTAGTCCAGGCTTATAACTTTATCTTTGTCCATATTTTCCTCTTGCTATAAATCAGCCAGGGCCTATTTCCCAGTTTCACATAGGAACCCATGGTTTGGATTAATTATCCTTTCTACCCATTTAAAGGTGCACAGGATTGTAGCTGGAAGTCTTCCACGGTACAATAGTATTGTGTTTAACCAATGTGTGTCCTTGCAAGCAGAATATTAATGGACAGGAGCACCAATTAATGAGACTGATTACCCTAGAAAATTGCCTTCCATTTCTGTAGAACAGAATTGCCTCCTGATCCTGCAGTCCCAAGATGGCCACACTACAAAAGGGACATGTATAAGAATGAATCTATGAAACATGAGCGATGTATGTAGCCAAAGGTTGCTATGTGAATTTGATGAATGTGTCTGGGGCTTGTCACAAGCTTTATACATGGAAAAGAGATCTCCAGACAATGAGCAGACAGTCTGGCAAGGATTTTCAAGAATCCCTGCAGAGTGCATTGTCATAGTGTCCTACCAAGCGCCCCTGTGTAGCTTCTGATGGTGATGTGGTGGTAATCCAGTGTTATCACAGTATTGGTTGCTAGGGAGTTGCGGTGTGAGTTCCATAACAAAAAATGCTAAAATGTATTGGAGAATTTGGATACTTTTCTGAAAAAAAAAAAACATGTTCATGCATGCTTTGTGAGTTACAATAGTGGACAAAGTTTTTCTTTATTTTATTGATAACTGTCTGATTAATGTGCATGAACGAAGGAGTAGATCTACACTTGAGGGTTCATTCAACTGGGAAAAAGCAGACAAGGATGAGTGGCTGAATGCATGGTGTGTGTTTACACAGGAGATTGATTCAGAAAGCCACTGGATCATGGCAATGTGCAGGGAAGAGATTATGAGAGGGGGTCTACACAGGTGTGGGGGGACCTCAGCAGGATTCTGGGTGCAGATCCGCTCCTAATCCACTGGATATGGAAGGGTGTGAGTGATGATGAGCAAAGGCGAGTGTGTGTACATGATGCCAGTGAGGGGCAGTTTGGCAAATTTGTGTGGGTGCAGGTGTGTGTGTGTGTGTGACTGTAACACTGAGTGGTGGAGACTGCCTGTGGTTGAGCAAAGTAAGTAGGTAAATGTTCCTGTATATTTTTTTAATGGAAGAAGAGGTGTGTTGGTATATAAGGACAGCTTCAGTTGCTGTGCATGAGACTGGTTGGGTTGGAGAGAGATGCTCATTGAAGTCTGTGTTTACCTCTGCTTCAGTTATGTTGTGAAGGAAGCCAGCAACTGTACCCCCTTTCGAACTAATTCACATGAAGTCACATAATCCTCAGTAGTCCTTTGGTGCATTGACTTTGTCATCTCTGTTAAATTTAAATTCATGTGCTAGACTTTGCCTGCCCGGGATGTCATGTGATTGACTAGAGGCACTTCCAGATCCTTTTGGGTGTCTGCTATGCAAGACGGCATGATGGTTTATTATTTACACTGTTATCAAGTCCAGTCCCACGGGAGTTTGCCCAACACCATAAAATGCTGTGGGGCAAAGAAAGAAGTTTACACTTGGGTATGAGCCAGCCACAGCTCCCTGCCTCTTCCCCTCACCCCACTGGTTCATCTGTGAAATGGCCTCCATCCAAGCTTTTATAGTTTTTCTTTGGTACTTGCTCCCTAGGGTTTTAAGCACCTGTGATGTTCCACAGCTGTGACAACGCACACGTACTCTTCATTAAGTTTCTTGATTGGTTAGCCTGTGAGACTTCATCCCAGTTTAGGAGCCGGAAGCGGAAACTTTCCCATGTCCTCCTGGAGAACTATGCAGCCGCTGAAGCTCTGTTAGGGTTTGGAGGGATGAGATGCGTGTGCACACGTGCATGCATGTCTGCCTGTGAGCATGCACAATGACGAGCAGGGTGACCTGGAATAGGAAGTTGGGGTCACTATGTCAAGTAAGGATTGTTCATGAAGGCAAAGGTTCTTCCCGAGGAGAAAAATGAATCATTACAGTTTCAAGGCACATAGAAGGTCATGGAAGAGAGGGAAGAAAGGTAATAGGGAGAAAATGGGAAGAAATGGCCCCAGAAAGGTCTTCTGGTCGAGGGATGCACCTCAGTGTCTGACCTCAGCCCCCAACTCCACCCCAGTGCTACTCCTGGATCTGCTGACTTTTTTTCTTCTCACAGGGAACGAGGGCCATAAGGGAGGCAAACTTGGAACCAAAACAGGACTCTGTTTTTCAGTTTAGATTCTCAACCACTGAACTGAGCTGTACTTTCACCTCTACCTCCAATGATCTTGTAGTTTTCATTTTTGGTTTATAAGAACAAAGGCAAAGGTAGAGTGGACTCAGGGTTTGGTGGAGAGATAGGAAATCCTTTAAAACATTTAGATCATAATCTATTGTAACGCTGAGTGTGGGGGTGTGTGACTTTAATCCCAGCCCTCAGGAGGCAGAGGCAGATGGATCTCTGTGAGATCGAGGCCAGCCTGGTCTACATACTGAGTTCCAGGAAGGCAGGGACTAGGGAGACTCTATTTCAAAAAATAATAAAATAAAATAAAAAGACAAAATGTATTGTAGTTCTGGAAAAAGAAAATGTTCTCCTATTTTTTTCCTCACTTCCACTTCATTATCCTTCAACAAATACTTGCTCAGTGACTGCGGAACACGGAACTTTTGCCAGGAGTCCTACTGGACCAGCAACAGAGCATGGTTCACATAGTGATCATACCTTTTATGTGTCACTATATTGTCAGGTAGTTCTTACTTTGCGTTTTATAATTTCTTGAAGATAAACTGAAGCTAATGAAGAATAATTTGTCCAAGGATTAGACTGTTCTAAGTGAGGCTGAGTTTATTTCTAGTTATTTTTCATTATTCACTATCTTCCTTTTATTTCAAGGCAGAAATGATTATTATTACTATTACCTCTAAGAATTGCCATGCTCTGTTTTCTGAGCTACTTTATATTTTAGCCAGATCCAGTTATAGATTCCAAAAGATTTGGGAATAACTACTTGGCTCATAATAAAAGTATCCACACCTAAGTTTCAACAATTATAAAAGGGTGATAATACTTCCCAAGTTTAAGGTTTTCTGTGATAGTTGAGTGAACACACCCATAGGCATGCACACATACACATCCAAACATAATCCACATATACTTATTACATAGGAAATGTTAGTCATTTTCTCTCACTTCCCCCTTCGATAAGAACTCACTCTTATTGTTCGTACAAAATTTAATAGTTTTTCTATGGCTCCTATTTTTATAATCAAATAACCAAGACTTCATAATTGGTTATATCAGGATCTCAACATGGTATGTAGAGGTGATGAATACATGAACAGGATTTCCTTAGTCCCAAAGACCAAAAATTGTAATGCTAGGCCCAACATGTGTGAATAGGTCAGAACTATAATAATAGGGACATGTGGAACATCTAATTCTTCCCTGTCACGTGTTTTCCTGAAGAACATCACATGATAAGCATTTCTAGAGGACAGATTACTCCTTCAACCTAAGACAAGAGAAAGGAGAATTTCTTTTGGTGGTACCATTTCTTTCCTTCAACCTTTATTTTTTTCCACTTCATAACATATCCTTGTCTTTTGTTTTGAAAAATCCCACAACCTTTCTTCTCACTGAATAGCTTTTCAAAGAATCTTATATTTCACCTTCCATGGGCCAAGGTGACCATGAAATGTGAGGTTCGTTTGACCAAGATCCTTCTCAAGGAGTAAGATATTAGAAGTCAGGAAATCTCCTTAAGATGCCTCTGTGAGGTTGCTATGGTCCCTGAGTGCTTACTGCTTTTCAATATCAGATGTTCTGCCTTGTACCGACTCCTTCCTGTTACAACCATTATTGCTATAGCGTATAAGCTCCCCATCCTCCCTCCATGTCCCATACTCCACTGCTCTGTCTCTAAACTTGCAAAATATTTGTTTCTAATTTTGGCATTTTTACATCATTCCTCTCTTTAGTCAGCAGGAGTTTATTAAGAATCTATTTCATACAGAGTTTTCTATGAATCTTGTATAGATATAGAGGCAAATTAGATATATCCTTGGTCCTATAGAATTCTCAGTCTAGTATTGACTTAGGCCACCAACTCTCCATTGAGACTTTTGTGATTTTTTTTTTCTTTAGTGAAACTTCAGGTTTTTAAAAATCCTACAAAAAAGATTTTTCTGTCTGTTAGCTCAGTGACTGTGAACTCAGATCATTAGGGACAGGGTGATGATTTGCAAGTAGATATTATGGGAAAAAGTAAATAAACACTCGAAATAACTGTCTCCATGGTAACATTGCATAGGGATAAGTCCCTCTGTTTCTACAGATCTTCTAGTTAAAATTACCTGGAAATGGACAAGAAATTTATAATGACTTTAAAGGGACATACTCTTATGACATCATCATTACCAGTATACTATGGTTTGCTATTAGGAGGCCATACTTTACAATACATTCCTGGACCTCATGTAATCTTAAATTGTTCATTTCAAAGCTCAGAGTTCAGGTTCCTAGAGTAGAACCTAGGAACTCCCTCCTCCATGTCCTCCTCTTCTTTTTGAGTTGAAGTTTCATTCACTATATAGTCCAGGCTGCCCATCAAATTTGAGATCTTCCTACCTCAGCCTCCTAAGTGCTGGAATTACAGCACATGACCTACCATGCCCAGCCTGAGATTCTTTTATAGCACAATGCCAAAATTTCCTAAACTGTGGTTTTTACCTGCATGATTATAGCATGTTATGAGAAACGGAGCAGTGCACTTCAGCGAGCACTCATTAACTTGTCCATTCATACATTCTTTTATTTATACAATCATGCACACATTCATTCAAAACATCAACTGAGTGCTTATTCCATGTCACTTCTGTTGAAGCTTAGAAATGATGAAAAAATTCAGCCTTCTATGAAAGATTCATCTTTAAAAGCCTTATACTTTTAAGAACTTTTTTTTTGTCTTTTTTTGAAACGGGGTCTCCTTGTAGCCCCAGCTGTCCTGGAACTCACTATGTAGACCAGGCTGGCCTC
>NW_008329365.1:921935-960068 GCF_000622305.1 Nannospalax galili
GAACTCACAAAGATCCGCCTGCCTCTGCCTCCCAAGTGCTGGGATTAGAGGCATGTGCCACCACACCCGGATCTATTTTGTTAATTCCTACAAGAGATGAAAATATTTCTCGGTCTAATCGTGCACTCAGTTTAATGTGAATGTTGATAGCCAGACTCCTGGAATTCACTTTTTGCCATATCTGCAAAGTTCTAGAAGTATACCATGGAGGATGGTAACTGAGGGGCCTCAGAACTGTGAATGAGTGAATACATACATGATAATTGTTCTCAGAATATTTCCCCATCAGGTCACTTTTTAAAACTTTGCTATAGTGTTATGAGTAACCACCATCCTCCTTGTGATCATCACTTTAACTCTTCTCACCCCATCACCCATCAGAATTTAGCATCATAAGACTCACACTATAGTATTGTAGCAAGGCACTGAACACCATGAGTGGGAACATCTGAGAAAAGGGGATCTCTGTTTTCAGGAACCTGGTGCCCACTTTGAGCTTGACGATGTGGGGATAGTGCAATGGAAACAGTTTTAGAATTCTGCAACCTCTGGGGAACTCTACTTGGGCTCTCTGAAGTGCTAGATGCTTTATGCTATACAACATATTTCCAACGTCTTTGATCTTCTGTGTTTGTTATCCACTGAGGGGAAAGGGGAAGGCTTGTTAGCCTCCCAGAGCTCTCTTTGGATTGAGATTAAAAGGCAACATCAAATTTCCTGTTCATCAGAATTCAGAACTCACAGAATGCCAAGGATCCAGCAAGACTTACTGGGATGGAGACTTTCTATACAAGAGTTCTAGCTTCTTCTACAAAGAGTTACAAGTCTAGGTCAGCTTTAAATCGTATAATTCTTCGAATCCCCAACTTCCTAGAGAAACTGTTTCTATACAGTTTATTTAAAGGAAGAACTGTTCTTTGTTTAAAAATCTCCATATCAAGCCTCTGTCATTGGCTATTTTCTCCCACTGTATCAGAGGAAACATTTTATTGAATAGATCTCTTTCTTCCTGTTTGCTGGGACTTATTTAAAGAGTGATTGCCAACAGATTTTCACTGTGGACTTATATTAGGTAAGACCTGACAACCTAACATCTCCAATCTCTCAAAAGTGATGGCTTGAGGAAGGAGGACAGGAAGGAAAGTACCTTATTCGCACCCAGTTCCTGAGAGACAAGACTTTGGTTGAGTGATACAGGGTATGTTTTTAGAAATCTGTACTTTTAGAGTAGGAGTTTTGAGGATTTCACTTTTTAAATACAGGGCTAGAAACAGTACTCACCTTGTTGATGAGAAACAGGAACTGAAAAGAACATACTCTTTAGGTCACAAAGGAACAACTTAGTCCTCAGGAGGAAGAAGAAAAAGCCTTACAAGACACTAGTGACCCAGAATTTGATGAACACTAAGTGTTCTCCAGCACCGCACCCTAACAGCCTTATGTAACTGGTGATAATTACAAACTTGTATTCAGAAGGAGTTATCTTGCAAACCTGGATGTTCAAAATAGGCGCTCCTGCCTCAACTTTCCCCCATTTTTTTCTTAGCGTATATTAATTGTACAAAATAATGGGTTTTATTATGACATTTTCATACATGTATATAGTATGTTTTAATCATATTGATGCTCATTACTCTTCCTTGTGCACACCCCCTTCCTTCTGGTTCCTTCCTTTTCCCAAATATTTCCTCTCTACCTTGATGTTATACATGTGTGTATATGATATATATTCTAGATTATGCATATGAGAGAAAAATGTACTTTTTTGGTCTTTCTGGGTCCAGCGTGTTTCACGTACTGTGATGATCTCCAGTTCCATTTGTTTTCCTAAAAATTGCAATGTTCCACCTTCTTTATGGCTGAATAAAACCCATTGTCTCTATACTCATCACATTTTCTTTATCCATTCGTCTGCCTACAAGCACCTAAGCTGCGTTCCTGTCTTGGCTGTTGTGAATAGTACTATAGTAAACATGGATGCACAGATACCTTGTGGTATGATGACATGGCTTCCTTCTGGGTATATACCTGATCATATGATAGTTCTCGTTTTAGTTTTGTGATGAACTTCCTTGCTGAATTCCATAATGACTGGCTTAACTTATATTTCCACTAGTAGTCTATAAAGATTCTTCTCCCATCCTATCCAGCATTTAAATTTATTTTTATTTATTTTATACATTTCATATCTTGCCAACACTGTTTTAAAATCTTTAAAATTACGTTATGCTTGTGGTATTTTATCTTATGTTACATAGTGTGCTCAGTGAAGAGAAGGACTATGTTTCACCTTAGATTACTTTCTTTTAAAAAAGTTGTTTTGTGAGCACGATGCAAGAATATAACTAATTCTCTCTTGGCATCCATTGATTGCCTGCAGCTCTTGATTTTGAGGTAGAGTCCCTTCAAAATTTCCCCATCTATCTTGGTAGATTAACTAACTGTTTTGTTATTATATGTAGATCTTGTTAGACTACCACACTGTGGAGATCTCATTGGTGCAGCTCCCCGTCATGTCTAGAATGCCTTACCTAGCAGCCCACGTCTTATCCCTCTGACTCTTACATTATTCCCTGAGCTTTAGGGGTATTGTAGGTGTGTCGCTTAGGGCTGGGCACCTCACAGGCACTTACTCTCTGTGTGTGACCAGTTCCAGAACTTCATAATTATCTCCATCTATTGTAAAAATAAGCTTCTATAAGCTTCTTTGAGTGTAAGAGGTATACTTGTCTGTAAATATGAGGATATGTATTTATAATATAGTAAGAAATTATGTTCGTCTAGGGATGTGACAAAAGTAGGTGTTTGTCTAGAGTCTTTACCATCTCTAGCCATTTGTACTTGGCCATGTTTATAGTACCACACATGAGTTCCTACCCATTGAGCAGGCCATAAGCTCAATTAAACAGCTGTTGATTACCCCCAAGATAAAAGTGACACTACTGCACCAATAGAGAGAGTTTGCTGGGCCAGTCATTGTTGTGGTTCTTAAGCTGGGTAAGATCATTGATTGGTTTTCTCCCTTGGTAGCTTGCATAGTATCTTCTGATGCTACGAGAGCTAGTCTGCAGGGAGGAGGCTTCCAGGTGTGTTCAGCTGCATTGCTCCAAGTCCTGTGTCCCAAGTATGTCATGCCTCTGGAAGTAAGGTCTTTCCTTCAAGTTCTGGGAGGCAGTCAAAGACTGTGGTAATAGCCTGAATTATTTTTGGAGTCTCTTGGATTAACCAACAACTCAAAGGGAGGTTTCTCCTGCCTGGCACTGTGCTTTTTGTTGTAAAGCTTTCAGCTATGCACATAATGTGTATTTTTCTGTAGACTTTTGACTGGATACATCTCCCTCTGGCTTTTCACACCACCTAAGCATTATTTATTTCTCTTCCGTTTCTCCCAGTATAACCCTTCCTATCCCTCCACAGTTAAAGCAGCCCCTATTTTCCACTTGATAACACCTGTTTCCTATCTTTTGTCTTGAGCTCCATTTACTCCCATGGTTTCTTTCCATTTTTGTGGCTCCTGCAATTACATCAGGATGCACACTCACACTAAGGATTTGGAGCGAGGAACCACAGACCAGAGAAACCATTCATCACTTGCTTCTTTTTTGAGTCTGTGTTACTTCAATTAGGTTAATTGTTCCTAGTTCCATCTATTTACCTGCAAATTTCATGATTTCATTTTTCTTAATTGCTGAGTACAACTCCATTGTGTGAATGTATAATGTTTTTATTATCCATTTATCAATTGAGGGACATGTAGATTATTTGTTTGCTAGAGTCGCACCAAACATGACTATCTCCTCAGTGGGATATTTAGTCCTTTGGCTATATGTCAAGAAGTGGTATAGTGGAATCATATAGGTAGAAGTATTTTTAGTTCTTTAAGAGTTCGCCACACTGATTTCCATATTGGTTGTACCAGTTTGCAATCCCACCAGCAGTGTCTTGGATTTCTTTTATCATTTACCCCCATGCCATTCACACAATTACGTTTGTAATATTTATGGATGTGAACATAATTCATATCTAAAAAGTATTTATATTGTTATGGTATTATGAATGTAAATAAAATGCGAGGAAAAAATTGTCACTAAGGACTATTTGAAGAAGTAGAAATGGCTGGAACCTTGGGAGGTTATTTACCATATTAATTAGGGCTTATATTTTTGAAGTTAGTAAACGTATGCTGATACTTCATAGCAAGATATTCACAAGTTGATAAAAGTATTAGATTTTCCTGGTGATCAAGCGTTTTTAAATATTATCTAAGGATGACATCCCAATGGAAACAAAGCACACCTGACACTTCACCATGCAGCTTAGGTACTTATGAAGTTTTTAAAAAAAGTCTTCGTGGGTGTAACCAACACATTTGTGACACAGATACTGCCTTAGTTTGCTTTTCTGTTGCTATGTTAAAATACTCTGATCAAAAGCAACCTAGAGGAAGAAAAGGTTTATTTCAGCTTACACTTCCAGGTCACAGTCAATCATCAAGGAAAGTCATGGCAGGAATTCAAGTAAGAGCTGAAGTAGAAACCATGGAAGAATTCTGCTTACTGGCCTGCTCCCTGGCTCATGCTAGGATATCTTGTGTATACAGCCTAGGCCCAACTGCATACAGATGGTGTCGCCCGCAGTGGTCTTTGCCCTCTCACATGCACCATCAATCAAGATATTGTCTCACAGACATGGCCACAGGCCAAGCTAGGTGATTCTCCTGTTGGTGTCTTCTTTCTGAAGGACTCCAGGTTGTGTCAAGTTGGCAATAAAAACTAACCAGCCCAGATGTGGAACACTGACACCATCAAATGCCTCATGTCAGCCCTCACCGCTCACCTGCATCACATTCAGAAGCAGCCATCCTTCTAATTTAGTGTGCCGTTGCTCAGCCTCGCTTGTTTTCTAGGTTTATAATGCAGTTATAAGGCATGTGTTAATTTGTATCAGGTGTCCTTCACGCATCTTAATGTTTGAGATTCATATGGTTGCATTCATCACCAGTATGCTCCTTTTAAAACTGAGTACTATACCATTGACAACAGAATTCGTTGTTTTTTTAAAAATTTGTCGATTATTTTTATTTTATGTGGATGAGTACATTGCTTGCTTGTATGTAAGTGCACGTGTGTCTTCCAATGCCTGTGGAGGACAGGAGAGGATGTTATATCCTCTGGAACTGGAGTAATGAATGGTTGTTAGCCACCATGTGGGTGCTGGGAATTGAACCCGGGTCCACTGAGCTCTCTCTCTAGGCCCAGAAAATTAGTTGTTATCTGTTGATTAACATTTGGGCTGTTCCCATTTTAGGGAATGATAAATACAAATGCTCTAAACATTTTTTGTTGATGTTGTTTTGGGGACTTACATTTTTATTTCTCTTGGGCAAATATTCATCATCATTGGATGGGTCGATATATGTTGAACTTCATAAGAAATGGCCAACCCAGTTTAAATGGTTATATCATTTTTTTTAATTCTTGACAGAAATAAATTTCACCAACAGATAAGTAATGTAAGAAACTGGAGAAGAGTAGAAACAAAAAGTAGTGGAAAGTAGTGAAAAATGGTCAATAGAAGAAGATGGGCTGGCAAGATGGTTCAACAGGTAAAGGCACTTCTGGCCAAGCTTGACTATCTGAATTTGACTACGGGAACCCTCATGGTGGTGAAAGGAGAGATGTGACCCCTGCAAGTTGTCTTCTGACTTCCACACGTGTGCCTGTGTGCGTGCACACGCACGTGCACACACATACACACACACAAACACACACACATACAAGCAATAAATAAATAATTTTTTAACGAATTTGCTCATAGAGCCAGGGTTTTGGTTTTGTGTCTGTGTGTTTGTGTATATGTGCATGTGCAGACATGTGTGCACATACTTGTACATGTGGCGTTCATAGGAGAACTTCATGAGTTGTTCCTCAAGCACTGCTCACTTTTTTAAGTTTACTTACTTATTTCTGAGGCAGGGTCTCTGGTTGACCTGGAACTTGCTAAGTAGGCTAGGCTGGCTGGCCAGTGAGCCCTACAGATCTTCCTGTCTACTTCCCTAGTGCTGGGATTACAAGAATATGTGCCACCATTGCCAGATGTTTTTAATGGGTTCCTGGGATCAAACTCAAGTCTTCATGCTTGCAAGGCAAACACTTCACCAACTGAGCTATGTCCCCAGCCCACGGTTGTGGTTTTGAGAACTTAGAGGGTCCAAGGTGGGGTTCCAGGACGGAGGCACAGAGTCGGGCTCAGGAGGAGCTATTGCTTGACCAGGCTTAGGAGTCTCCAGTTCCCCTGTCATCAGCATTCTGGGAATTGCCTCATCCACTGGGTGTTTTAAATTCTGTTACATAGTTTTAGTTCTAAAATTTCCATTTGGCTTTTCTTGATGTCTTTTCTCAAACCAAAGCTATTTGCTGATGCTTTATGTTTTAACTTTTGTACCAAACATGTTCCTGATTGCCTGTTTGAGTATATATATATATTTTAAAACCCTTGTCAGATAATTTCAGCATCTGTGCTGTCTGTTGTGTTGTGTCTGTTGATTGTTTTTTCCCCATACAAGTTGAGATGGTTCTTTGTATGCTGAGTAATTTAGGATTGTATCCAAGATAGTTTGAACGCTGTGTGTTGGGATTTTGATTCTTGATTAAAGCCAGGAGTTTGGCGATATTTTGAATTCTGGTGTTTTTCCTAAGCTGCTTGTTGATATTTGATTTTCAGAGACCTGAAGTAGCTATCTCATGCAGTCTGCCCAGGCTTTATGACTGTGCTTAGTGGGAAAGAAAAGTTGGCATGTGTTTACTTCCCTCTTATGTTGAACCAAAGTCAGTAAGGTTGGATTTTGAAAGCCCACACTCACAAGATAAAAGAAAACCCACTTATTTATATACAGACCTAGGTTTAGAATTTGCCTATCAGATAACCCCTGGTAGTTTCTCAAGAGTAAGAATCTCTGTTCTTGATATACTGAGTCTTCAGAACAGTCTGGAACTGCATACACATCAGAAGCATGAAATAAACACTTTGGAACTAACAACAACTAAAAATCCAATAAATAAAGAAGAAGCCAGTAGTGTGCAATGAGTAATTAGAAGTAGCAAAAAGATAATTAGCACAGCCAATCCTTGTGACCTTAGACAATTTCATTAACCTCTTTAGGTATGTGTTAGAGTCTTCCTTTATTTAATAATGCAGTGACATTTAGTTCACAGGGAGAAATAACATATTGCATATTTAGGATATAGTACATGCTCAAAAACACACGTTCTTAATTTTCTCTCCATTCATCAAATGCAGAAATAATAAAGGATGGAACTAGGATTAAAAAATCCACAGGGTAGGCTCATTTCATAGGACAGTGGCTAGATGAAAACAGATGTCTTTTTCATTAAGGAAAATTATCTTCAAATGGAGAGAAAGATTACTGGCTTTGCAGCTAGATGGAATTCCTTTTTCCTTTTTTAATTGGCATATATTCATTGTACCTCATAACAGGTTTCCTTTAGGCAGCTTCATGCTTCGTTTCATGAACTTTGATCTCATTCATTCACTGCTACCCTACTCGTTCATCTCCTCCCCCACCAAATGGTTCTTGCCCTCCCCCCTTTGACTTTCATGTCTTAGTTTTTAAAATCTAGAGTCTGCATCTGAGCGAGAATAAGCAATGCTTGTCTTTCTATATGTGGCTTATTTCACTTAACATTATGATTCACCAGTTTTCTTGCAAATAGAATGATGTCCTTCTTCATCATAGCTGAATAAAACTCCCCTGTAAACGTATACCACATTTTTCTTATCCGTTCATCTATTGATAGACACCTAGGCTGATTGAATACCTTAGCTATTGTGATGTATAGGTATCTGTGTTGTATGAGTGACTTTTCTTAATCTTGCCCAAGTTAAACCTACATCTCTCTGTAAAATGGGAGCAATAATGCCTAATCCCACAAAGCTGTTTCCATTGTAACAGAATAAAATCATGGGCGTGGGGGAAAAGGAGCGAATGTAACTTTTCTCATTCCCCAGTCTGTCAAAGGGAATCTTGTAATTGCTGGCTCAGTAATTGGCAAGCTTATTATTCTTGTTGCTCTTGACCTTCTGGTCCAGCTAGCTGGGCTAAATTTGACACAGCTTCATAGCTGCTGAGTCACAGCCTGCTCTGCCTTGCTGTTTGTGACTTCTCTGGTCCCTACAGACTAAACTGAATCCATCAAGCTTCTAGCCCTGCTTACAACTTCAGCTTTGTTCCTCACGCAACAACTCCAAAAAAGAGTTCTGTGAATGACCTAGAAGCCTGTTTACCTTACCTGCTCTTGTCTCGTAACCTTCCTGATATAATTGACAGGTTCCTAATGCATCATTTCTTAAGAGCATTGTACCTTTTATTCTTTTCAGGCATAGATTAGAAATATTCAAATAACAGTTCTTAAAAAAAGCTAAATTAGTCTTTATTTTCCCCCAACACTTTCCATTAACCAAGCACTATGTCTAATACTATATCCTCTTATTCTTTACCAACCCCATGCCCTGCACTGACTAGGCACTATGTGAAAGTTTTACTTTATAACTCATACACAGATGTAAAAGATCAAATACTTGTTCAAAGATGTAAGCCTTGACTGACTTGAGTTAATTGTTTATTGATATGGTGTATTTAGCTTTTCTATTGACTCATAAAATACTAGAGATTATGGAAAAATAATGTCAAGTTTTTGAAACTATATAAATGAATAGCAACTAGACATCTCTTTTCTTTAATTACATTTTTAACTCTTTGGAATTTAGCTGATGAATTCAGGGAGATGATGTAGCAATTAAATATAGAAGGGTGTCAGAAGTTGTTCTGTAAAAGTCACAGGTGTCTGTCATAATTCCTCCTTTGGATTATGTGAGGAGACCTACTGATTTGGGTGCTGTCCCTAAGAGATCTGTGATGCTACCTGATTCTAGGTTGGATCAGCCCTTCTCCCTTGTATGAAGGTTTCTGGGATGAAAAGGGAATTATAGGCCTTTGTTAATGGGGCAAGAGGTGACAGGTTTGACATTTGATAGTTTCTTTAGAAATGAAAGCCAAACAAGACTTAGAGTTGCCCTCTCAGAAGGGGATTAAAACCAAGGAGCCAAACCAAAGTTCTAAGAATATTTTCATCTTTATTATATAATTGTGTGCTTTTAAAATTTATTTCCAGTAATCTAAATGCCCACAGATTATAAGGAAGACCATCAGAAAGAAAGAGGTTCATATGCTAGCCCTCCTGGGCAGCAGAGTGTAAAAGGATGGAGAGACTGATTTCTACTCCATGGTCAGGCTTAGGTGAAGAGGTTTTAGAAGCTAAGGGAGGGAATGAAGACAGTGCCCTGGGAGCTTGTATTAAAGGAGAAAAGGGAGTCCAGGGAACTGGCCAAGTCTGAGATAATGCCTAGAGAAGGCAGGACCAGTTGTCTGACTATAGCTGACTTTTCTAGTGTTTGGTCTTGGTAGGGATGTGGATCTAAAGCAAGAAGGGTATCACAAAGCTCTGACTTTCCAGCTCAGGGGTTTTCTAAATCTTAACCAAGAAAGTAGCATCATGGTGGCTACACAGATGGCTCAGCAGTTAAGAGTGCTGGCTGCTCTTTCACAGGACCCAGGTTCGAATCCCATCACCTACATGGCAGCTAAAACTCATTCGTAACTCCAGTTCCAGGGGAATCCAGTGCCCTCTTATGACCTCTGCAGGCATTGTACAACACAGGTGTACTGACACACATGCAAGCAATACAGTCATACACATAAAAATAATGAAATAATAAATAAAAATTTAAAAAACATAGCATCTGATGCAGGCTGGGTTAGCTTAGTGATAGAGCAGTTGGCTAGCATGTAAAAGTCCTGGGATCAATTCCCAGCATGGGAAGGAAAAGAAGAGAAAGCAGATCTAAGTCTAGAAGGGAGTTTTATTTCTTTGTTTCCCTCCCTCCATCTTTGACGCAGGTTTTATGTAACCCAGACTGACCACAAACTCAGTGTACAGCTTTGTAGCCAAAGATGATCTTGAACTCTTGATCCTTCTGTCCCTGCCTCCCACGTCCTGGGATTGTTGGCATGTTCCACCATGCATGATATTGTGTGGTGCTGGAGATGGCACCTAGGACTTCATACACTCTGCTATCTAAGGCGCATCCCCAGGCCCTGAGCCCTAGCTTTAAAAGTGGTTGGGACTTTGATAGTCCAGTATGGGGAGATTGGGAATTCTAAGCTCAGGTTGGAGGAAGGAGATTGTTTCAGGGAATACTTCTCTGAACATAACAATACAACAAAAAGCTGGACTTTCAGCCTGTGGGAGGCATGTTGGTGTGCTGGAAACTATGATTAAATTGCAAGTCTGCTTTGACCTTTTTTATTTTCTTTGCTGATTGAGTTCTGCTTAAGTCGCTAGAAGAAACTATTTCATTTCTAACCATTTAGCCTCCTACTGGGAAAGTATGAGTTTACACATTTTTCTTTTGATCTCAACAGAGCTAGAATATGATCATTCTGGTGGATGACACTTATGTCTCTTCAGGACTTAATTCTACCACTAATCCTTGCTTTTCCTCAGGCTTATTGATCCTCTGCCTTTTGCCAGTTCCACTTTATTTCTGTGCTCATTGAGACATCAGTAAACACTGCCATTATCAAATCAAATTCTTGAAGTGACTCTAGAGGTCATCCTACTTGGGTAGATCATGTCGTCTGCTAAGATAAGTAGTTATTCACTGTCCCTTCCAAGCACTCCAGGGATGGAGAATGACAGCATTCCTTACGTGGTTTATTCTTGTATTCAACCAGCTGGGCAAGGGTCTTCTTGTCTCATGGAAATGTTTCCTGATGGGATTTATTTCTTCCTGTGTTGGCTATTGTGGGCATGAGGAGCAACTGGTGACTGGATCACTGAACTTGAAGACAGAAAGTTTCATGGCCTTTCTGTTCTTTCTGTCTCAACTCAACAACTCCAGTTTCTCATCAAAAGGGTTTATTTACTTGGCTTTAAGCATCTTATTAAAGTTCTCTGAGCTCTCGCAACTTTTGTATTATTTCAAAATAATTATCATAGTGAGAAAAAATTTAGTGCCAAATACCTTTTCAGGGTCTTATCAGTGACTTTCAATATGAAGAGGCTTATGGACAGCTTTGAGTAACAATAAAAGTGATTAGTGTTTGGACCAGATTATTAGGAAGGACCATTGATGGTACTGTGTTTATTAAGGTTTTGGATTTCATTTCACTATGGGAACCCTTAAGAATATAGATTGTTATATTCCTGGTTTGAAATTACTTTAAAATTATAAAGCCAAAGTAGATACTTGTCCACTCTTTTCTTGTCTGATCATTTGGGGATTATTTCTTCCAATGTGTTTTAGAATACTTTGCTGAAAGAATTGGAAATAACAGATATGGTGGTTACTGAAAATAACAATAAGACCAGATGGCATTTGTTTCTATGTAAAATGGTAGAGAAGGTAAGCAAATAGTAAGTGAGGATTAAAGTAAGGAGAGAGAAAGGGTAATAAAATTCAATATGCATTGAATACCATCTATGCATAAATCACACTATATACTGTGGCTATAAAAAGAGCTCCACTGCCCATCACTATGATGAGAAGGGACCAAGAAGGGTTGAGACTGTTAAATCGAGGTATTATGAGAGCACTAGGGAATCAGAGAAAGAACAATCTAAAGCATCAGTTGTGGGAACAATTCTTCAGATACCAGTCATCTGGCATAATCATGGTTAAAATTTTTGAACTCACACAGTGTCCCAGACAGAGAACTTAGCTGTCCATATATGTATAGGGACTTATTGATCCTTCACATCAGCACTGGGAAGCACATACTCTTTAATCCCCATTTGAAAGAGACACAGCCAGGGACTGGATAGATGGCTCAGTGGTTAAGAACACTGACTGCTCTTGGAGAGGACCGGAATTCAATTCCCAGCATCCACATGGCAGCTAATAACTGTCTATAACCCCAACACCAGGGGATCCGATACCCTCTTCTGACCTCCGTGGACATGGCACAACATGGGTGCATCTACCTACATTCAGGCAATACACATAAAATCAAAATAATAAATTAAAAAGTTTTAAAAAAGAGAGAGACACAGCCATGGAAATGAATAAGAACCAGCATGGTGGGAATGTGGAATCATGGGTCTGCATGTCATGGAAGGGGCTGAATGAGAGATGGTGCTAGTGGGATTTAGGGAGTCAGGCCATTGGTTTAGATGGCCATGTGGATGCCACTTGAGGGCTGGGTTACCACTGGGGGATGTTGTGATGATGAAGAAGGGCACGAGGCTACTGGAACTTTTTCATCATATTTCTGAAAACAAATGAGTGCACAGTAAGAGAAATTCACTGGTTGTGTCAGGATTTGGTTCTGGTCATTGAATGATGCTAATAAACTGCAGGTGCAGGCCTTGGCCATGCTTCACAGGGACCAAACCCTTTTTCCTTTTATCAACTTCTTTCTTTTCCTTTTTCTCATTGAGGCCTCTGTTCTCTGAGACCCTCAAAAAGCACTTCTCCTTTTCTTGGCTTTGGATGAGTATACTGCACTTCCTGACATGACTCAAATCCTCCTGGCCATCATAACCTCGAACACTTCCATCACCATTGGCCTCCCAGGACCAGCATCAGCCTTTTCCTAACTGATGGCGTCCATGCTCCCTTCTTTCCCCACAACTTGGAGTCACCATTCTCAGAAGCTCCTTGTTGCTTCTTCATTGCTGTCTTAGTTTCATTCCTCTCCAACCTTTAGAACGCCTCTTCTGCTGCCCTCCCCCCGCTGTTTACTAACCCTCACTTCATTCCAGCTTCTCCCTTTCCTTTCAATGGCAGAAACAAGTGAAGGCAGAATCTACACACTAGGTGACCTCCTGTATGACTTTGAGTTTGACTGTGAATGAAACTGATTATGTGAAGTCACATTTGTGTGCCCATATATATGCTCCCTGGGTAGAAGAACGCAGTAGGAGTAAAGTTATTGATGTTAAAAGGATTCCATCATCAACATCATTTCTTTAAAGAAAAGGTTGACTTCACAAAGATATGCAGGTGCGTGTAATTATTCAGATGCTGTGAGTTGAAAACCCTAACTTTCCATGAAGAAGAGATTAAATTATGAAAAATATTTATTTTTATTTTATGTGTGCAAGTATATTGCTTGTATGTATGTAAGTGCACCTGTGTTGTACAATGCCTGCAGAGGTCAGAAGAGGGCATCAGATCCCCTGGAACTGGAGTTACAGACAGTTGTTAGGTACCATGTGGGTACTGGGAATGGAATCTTGGTCCTCTGCAAGAGTAATCCATGCTCTTAACCATTAAGCCATCTCTCCAGTCCCAAGACTGATTAATTTTTTAATGAATTATTCAGTGAGCTATTAATGAGGTTTAAAGAATACTATACCACATATTCTCCCATTCATATGTGCAGAGACAGAGATTAAAGTATTAAGGGAAAATAAGTTACAGCAACTCTGTAGATTGTGATGTATATTTTATTGCAGCTACATATTTATGCTTGGGCAACATCTAGGAAGGTTGCTAAAAATAATAATGTGGTGATTTCTGGCAGATGGAATTACTTTAACTGCATTTTCTGTTTTAAATGTATGATTAATAATCATGAAGGATGTGATTAAGATAAAGTTGTGAGATGACAACGGTGCTTTGGGAGCCGCACAAACAGGAGTAGGCATCCAGGAAGACACACTGTTACACCTACACAAGGAAGGTTTGACAGGCCCATTTCTGTTTAGAAATTTATTTTATTTTCATTAAGCTTTTGGTTAGCATATAAGAAAATGGTTTCATCATGACATTTTCATATATCTATTCCCAGTTTCCTTTTATTGCTGTGCTAAAACATTCTGGCCAAAAGCAACTTGGGGGAAGAAAGGACTTATTTGCCTTTGACTTTCAGGTCACAATCCATCACCCACCAAGGGAAGTCAGGACATGAACTGAAGCAGAAACCATGCAGGAACCTGCTTACTGGCTGACTCTGGCTTGCTTGCTGGCTTATGCTAGCGCTTTCTTATATAGCTCAGGACAATATGCCTAGGGATGGTGCCACGCACAGTGGGCTGGACCCTCCTGTATCAAATATCTATCAAGACAACACCTCACAGAATGCCCATAGGTGAGTATAATTTAGGGAATTCTTCAGTTGAGGTCCCCTTTCTACAGGTGAATCTAAGTTCTATCAAATTGATAATAAAATTTAACCAGGGCAGTCTTTAAACTTTGTCCTTATTCTCCTTCCTGCCCTCTCCATCTCCTCTCACTCAGTGGTTCCCTTCTCCATATGTAAACCCCCTTCTGCTCTCATGACACATATATTTCATTTTATTCCACTACCTATTTCCTTTTTTTCCATTCTTTTTCCTTATAGACATAAGATTGCTTAAGGAAATGCCCATTCATTGCCAAGAATTTCTTCCTAAGTTTTCTGTCCAATTAGAAATTTATTTAAAGTAATAAGTACATATTCCCAGGATCACAAAATTTAGCAGTGATTCCCAGACTATTTTAACCTACTTGGCATCTTTGAAAAGATTAAGAAAAAGGTGTCCATTCTTCAAAGCGTGTTACTGCCAGGAGCTGGGAAATTAACATAATGAAAAGACGCTGGATAGACTTCATGTTATAATGCATCCACTTCTGAGTACATGAACGTAGAACTCTTTCTTCTTAGCTTGGCTGAGACGTTAGCTCTAAGTAATGGGAGTTTTGATGGATGCATAAATATGAATCATGTTAGGAAAAGAGAGTAGATGATAAATTTGGGACACCTTGTAGGTAATGCTTGAGAGAGCTCCAAATCCAAGAATTTGGGACAAACAGAAGCACCATAAGGGTCTCAAACCAAGGAAAAAGAGAGACCCAAGAAAGGAGAGATGGGAATCCAAAAGGAGAACTTCAAATTCTTAATGCTGACTGTGGTCTCCTGTGTTCCTGGGAACTGGGAAGCTGCCATTTCATTCTTGTGGGGCCCCTTCTCATAGGGCCTCTGGAAGTAAGCTAAATCCCTGATTATAATGGGAGTTGCCTCCCAGGGCCGGATAGATTTGTGATAGATTGTATATGGACCCCTATGGAGGATAGATTAATAGAATAATCTATTCCTTTGTTCAAATCATAATGTTCAATGAACAGCTGTTCTTCTTGGATTAGTTGATAACTACTTATGATAATTTTAAGCCTAGATCTTTCATTTGGCACTGATGCAGCTACATTTCCTGATTTACTAAAGTGAAGAGCCTGAGGGCCAGCCATGGAGTCCGTAGATCTCTGAACAAACAGATGCCATGCATCTGCCCTGGCCTTTTGCTTCTATTATGAATTGTTCCTTGGATGTGGACTGCACATAACAGTATCAAATAGAAGCAATACCTTGTGATCCTCTTAGGGAAAGATCCTGGTGAACATATTTAAAGCTAGCAACATTACAGAGATTTTAATATTTGAAACACTCAGCAGTGGCTAAGGAGGGATCAGGCAAAGGACCTATGGGAAATATTCCCCCAAAGTGATAAAGAATTACTATGTATGTGAAAGATATTGTGAATTTTAAGGAACTCATTATACAAATTTTAATTAATGTATTAGTTGGTAAATTGCTCAAGTTCTGTTATTACTGAGATCATTTAACTTAAAAAAACAAAAAAACAAAAAACGTCTTGGCATTTGAATCAACCAGCATCAATTTGTATAACAAAGACTCAACTTATTCTACGAATTTTCTAGTAGCCTTCAAGTATTCTTTCCCCACTGTTTTGAACCTCTGCTTTGCTTAGCATTTGTCGTTCATCCAAAGCTCATGAACTGGGACTGTGTACAAGGGGATGAGAAGAGTCCTTGCCTGGATCTTAGAGTGATATGCCTAAGGAGGCCACAGGAGGTGACACCTACAGTTCACCATGCATTTCAGTGATGCAAGCCCTAGCTTCTTGAAATCAGCTAGCCTCCATCATCAAGCAGAACCTTCCATTGCTGTCTGACTTAGGTCGGGATGTTGTAGCTAATTCAGTTACACCAGTTATGGCTATTGTAGTTGTCAAAAGATGCACTTACTATGGCCACTAGACTAAGAACCATGCAATGGAAGTCATTGTCCATACTTGGCCTTTCACTGAATCCCCAGGGCCTTACACAACTTAGTTAAATGAATTTCTAGCACTGTTACAGAAGGAGAACAGTACACTACTTGAGCTGAGCTTGAACAGAAAATTGCCACTTATGTTAAAGTTTATGACCCTATAGATGTTTAGATTCCCAGTCTTGATTTCGTGAACTTTCCTCAGGCTCTTGGTCAGAGTTATGTGATGACATAGCCTAACCTCATAAGAGATCAATTACAAACCAGTTAATCATGTTATTTCTCCTATCCATGGTTCCATAACAAAATGCCTCCAAACGCACTGCTTGAAAGTAACGGCAATAAGTTATTTGCTTACTACAGCCTAATAGTTTGGGAAAGACATCACAGGGACAGCTTAAGTTACTGCAAGTATCATCAAAATATTTGACCAGAGTGGGAGGATGTATTTCCAATGTAGCTTATTCATGGGACTGCTGAATCCTTGACTGGTTCCTTCCACGTGGGCCTCTGCATGTATTTATTTATATAGGCTTCTTCAGACATGGCAATTAGTTCTCCCTGGTACACTGTCCCTATGCTGCATTCCCAAAGTGCTAACAAGACTGTCAAGATTTACAGGTTGGGGGCTGGAGAGATGGCTCAGCAGTTAAAAGGAAAGGCTGCTCTTCCAGAAGACCTGGGTTCAGTTCCCAGTTCCCACATGGCGACTAACAACCATCTATAACTCCAGTTCCAATTCCTCTTCTGTCCTCCTCAGGCATTGCACACACATGGTGTACATACATACATGCAGGAAAAGAACTCGTACTCATAAAATAAAGATAAATAAATGAATAAATTTTTTAAAAAAATTTAAGGGTGGCAAAGTGGGAGGTGGGGGTAAATGGAAATGGACTAGCTCTTGATGAAATGATGAAGAATTTGTAGCTTTTTATAATGAACTGCAAAGGTTCTTTGGAAAAAAAACTCGATTAAAAAGATTTATCAATCAACTTGAGTTATTTTTTTATTCTTGTAGAAAAATTCCACAGGCAAATTGCATAGGTCAAGAAGAGGGTGATGGCATCTGGCTTCCTTCAGATTGCCACTGGTTTTTCACTCTTAATTCTTGCAAAAAAATATACAATTCAAGTGAAAACCAGTACACTTACTATGAATGTAGTGCTGTTAAAAATCCCAACCTCACATACTCCCAACAGCATAGTATGCTGTTCCCTTCAGTTCCTTTACTGTTGGAGGGAAGAAACTGCCTTGGGTTCATTATAAGAAAGTTCCCTGAAAGTTGAGACACAAAGAGCTGAATTGTATGGTCTGAGGGTCTGATGTTGCTAACATTGTTGGACTATGTTGATCTCTACTGTAGTATCAGATGCCAAATACTGATTTGGACTGCTACATTCTTTTTTTTTCTATCTGAAGAGATGGCTTTTCTCCCCAGTTATAGTGCTAGGAAAGCCACTTTTTAATGCATTAGTAGTTCTTCTGTAGATTAGAAAGAGTTACGTTTCCTTTGTGAACCCAGTCTTTCTACAGATTCCTATGTGAACATCTCATATGTGTTCATTCTTGTGAATTTGTACATTTCATATAGTGTTAAACCACCTTGATTAAAATTCTAAGTTCTACTCACTCTGCCTTGATTTAGGAGACCCTAGTAGTAATGGTTTATTAATTTTCTTTTAGTACCAGGTAGTATCCATATGTTACTTTCTCCATATCATAATTCAGCACTGTGAGGATTGGGGGGGCGGTGGGAGCTCAGGGGGCCACTGTCCCCAAAGCCTGCGTAGCAATGTAGTAAGTGCTACCTAGGTAGGCATGAGCTCATACATATTCTGTGTCTGTCTCTGTCTCTCTGTGTCTGTCTCTGTGTCTCTCTCATTGAGATAGGGTCTCCTATAGTCCAGACTAGCCTTGAATGTACTGTGTAGCCAAGCCTGACCTGGAACTCTTGATCCTTCTTCCTCTACTTTCCAAGTGTTGGGATTACAGGCATGCATCACCACACTAGGTGTGGCAAAATCATTTCTAACAGTACCGGTCATTTGTTTTATGCAAATTATTTGGCTATTTCCCCTCTCAGAGACAACTTACCACCATCACTAGAGGCACACTGACCTCAGCCTGAATAAACTGGCTAGAAGAGACATAATACTGATTTTATAAAAAATAAAAACAAGTTGATTCCTGTGGCACATGCTTGTAATCCTAGAGGAAGGAGGATTGCCAGTTCAATTCCAGTCTGGTCAATGGTGTAAAACCCTGTTTTATTTTGTTTTCAAATAAACACATACAAACAGAAAGCAGCTATAACAAAATGGCAAAAAAACCTCATTTATATCCCCATCACCCCAACACAAGTATTTACATTTTGCAATAGCCTCTGACCCTCTGCATGTCTCTTTTGATTGCTGCCATCATAATAAGCTTCCAATTTGCTATGCTTTTTAAAAAATATTTTAATGGATAGGCCTTTATCTAAGTTCCTACTTAGCACAATAATGATGTTTATTTGCTAGTGATACTCCATACAGATGATTCATGTGTGCATTGATTTAAAAAAAATTTTTATATGTACAAGTAATACATGTATATTATTTGAATTTTTAAATTGCCATAAGTTTAAGAAAAATACACATTTTTTTTTGTCTTTTTGAGACAGGGTCTCCCTGTAGCCCCAGCTATCCTGGAACTCATTATGTAGACCAGGCTGGCCTTGAACTCACAGAGATCCGCCTGCCTCTGCCTCCCAAAGGCTGGGATTAAAGGCATGTGCCACCACACCTGGCAGAATACACAAATTTTTTATCACAGAGAAATAACATTCTTCCATTTTGGAATATTTTCTTCCTGCCTTTGAAAATATGTTTAAACATATTTCATTTATACAGACACAGGGAGGCCATTTCATCATATACAAAATTGAAACTATACTATTAAAACAACACCTTCAGATAATATTTGCACATTTACACAAAAGATAATTTTTTGAAACATTCTTCACTATCTTACTATTCTCTAAGCACTCTCCTTTGGGGAGTTTCGCATTTCAACAAGGTGAGGATTTGTTGTGGTGCTGAGACATCCCTAAATCTGAAATGATTTCCTGCACATTGCATCCTATCAGCAGGGAACGGCCCTCACGCACTTCCCTCTGCAGCATGTGTTACATGCACATCTCCTCATAAACCACGGAGCAAAGCCCGACAGAGATGTGGGAGGTGACCTCCAGCTGAACACCGGGGCTGGCAGGGTGCTATTTGTGTAGCTGTGTCACGTCTGAATAATACCACAGCTACTCCTTGCAGGATGCTACCTAGTTAATGGAGGAGAGTGGGAAGGGTCTATTTATCATCCTACATGTGAGATGCAAAAGCAGATGTTAGCTTGGCTGAATCTTGCACAGTTTGGTTCTGTGTTACATTGGATAGGGAAGCTAAGTCTCAAATAGCAGGAAATTTTGTATATCTTAGCAAGATGTGTTTTTTTAAAGATCACTATTCTCTATGTTCATGGTGAAATGATAGAGCTGATGAAAGATAATTATCTTTTTTGCTTTCCCACAGTGAAAAAATTTTAATGAACTTCTTTAAATGCAATGGAAGTACAGAAAATAGTAAATCAGTCACTGGATTTCCAGAGCTTTTTAAAAGACAATATTACATTGACAGGTACTCTGTCCCTAAGTACAGTCTTGAGAAACTCCTTGGTGACAAGGAACACGGAGGTACAGCCTCTTGGCAGAGGCTAGACCATCCTTCCGGATCATGCAGCCTAGTTCTTACTTTCAGAACATCACTGGTAGGTGAAGCAAATCCCCCAATGGCAACTATAGCACCCATGGAAGAAAGAACAAAGGTAAGAACAGAAGGGGACATGAAGTTAGGTGTCCTAAGTTACTAGGAGACAAGAGGGAAAGGGGGTAGGAATATGGCTCAGCTAGATGCTAATTGCACCATCTGTGAGTATATCAGGAGCTCCGATAGACTCAATAGACTGTGCTATTTTTTTCCTCACGTTTACAGACAAGCTGCTTCCTGAATTGGATGAATTTTAAGGTTATGCTTGCACATTTAAAGAGTGAACACTGAGGCTTTTCCCATTTTTCGCTTGTCTCCTGGGCTGTGTAATTCATGGCAACTAAGAATTTACATCCTGGAGCAAATCTGCTTGCTTATTTGTCCTTGTCACATTTAGCTGGGGGAAATTAGCCTCATCAACTGGGTCCTGACTTTCCAACAGCTCATCATTCAAGCACTTACTATCTACTTTGTGAAGGTTCTAAGTCTTTTGCTTTTCACCCTTTGCCTCCTGCTGGGCATTGGTCATTTTGCTGCTTGTTAGGTCTTCCACAAGCAGCGGGGAAGAGCGATGCCCGTAGCTAAAGCATTATTAAGTTTTGCTTCATGATAAGAGATCTGCAAAGGGATCATGAGGGAGAAATTTGAATGCTTTGCAGGTTGGGAGGGATGTGTTGATTTTGGCTAGAATGCCATTACCTGTCCCATCAGTGCCAATGATGAAGACTTGACTTTCCTGAAAATAAGATAGAAAAGGTCTGCAAAATGCAGGGGGCTTGCAGTGAGCCATGACATCAACATAGTCTTATAATATGATGCTGTAATGAGAGGGAGCGAGAGTCCATAGGAGTTCACTGAAGTATCAAATTGGCACGCAATCTCTCCTTATGTTCAGCGTAGGTCAGGCACACATTACAGTGTACGTTTTCAGTGAGGGTGAGAGTGCGGTGAATATAGATTCCAGAATCACCTTCAGCAAAATTTCAAATTATATGCATGGTACTTCTGCATAACAAAATTTAAGAGGAGATCAGGCTGTAGACTTTGGAAAAAATTTCTGTGACAATCATCTTACGGTCTTACATCGCAATGCATGGGAGAGATGTTTGTGATTATGAGAGGTCTCATCACAAACCATAGAAATAGTTCAAGGAACTCCCCAAAGATAAAATAATCTGAATTCTCATCTATAAAAACAAGGGCTTCCCAAAGTAAGGTGACTTGTTGGAACTGCTTCCCAGGGGTCATTTTCATATTTTTCCCCATAGGATCTTCCAGTATGAAAAGCCGTTATGCTGCATCATCTTGCGATCTTTATTAAAGCAGTGCAGGCTCTTTTACCATCTTGATTCTCCAGCTTTCCTTTTCTCTTCCCATTTTCAGAAGGACCAGTCAGTTCACCACAGACCATGATGCCCTAAGGAGGTTGTAATTACAATAAGAGGGAACACGGAAGCAAGGTCCTACCCTGACCATGGCCTGCAGGGCTCTGAGTCACACCCCATTTCTCTGTCATGATAGGGACAGTGGGAGCATTTTAAATCCGGTACAGTGCACCTCCCCTATCCATCTACTCTGTTCACAATGGACTCTTACACTCTTCTCCGAAATTTAATCACTTCTGCTATTGTGATTCAGACTCACATTGTTTCTCTTATCTAGACTATGAGCCCCTTAACTTCTCTTTATGCCAAGCATTATTTTTCTTAACAACAAAAAATTAATTAGAAAGATTAATTGAATCACTTATCTTCCCTGGTTGAAAACTTTTCTTAGGTCCTTATTTATATAGGGACACAGAAGCATATTCAAGATCCTCACAATGGGCTTGGTATCTTTGCAGCTAGTAATTCACTGCTTCTTTCCATCTGGCTCTTTTTTTTCCCTTCCCTCCATCCTGTCCTGCAACTGCAGCTTCATCCTTGACACAAAATCCTGCCTTTTTACCCGCTATACTCTGGTCTATTCAGTCCCGTCCTCTTGTCTCCATAAACCACTCATATTTTAGGATGCAGTTAAAATAGCTCCCCCTTGTGAAGCTGTAACCTTGCCCATACTGTGGTCTTCCCTTTTGAAACTGTATTAGTATTTTCTGTTTTTGTTTGGATACGGGGTCTCATTCTATTGCCAGCCTCAGGCTTATGGTGATTTACCTGCTTCAGCCTTACAAGTGCTGGAATTACAGACAGGAACCAACACATGCAGCTTCTGTTGTACTGTTTAAACCATTGTATTTGTGGGACTTGGGTATTTAAACCATTGTATTTGTATTATTTAAACCATTGGATGTCTGGAGTTGTGGTATTTAAACCATTGCAGTTGTGGAGTTCTGGGATTTAGACCATTATATTTGTGTTTTAATATTTAAATCATTGGGTCTATGAGGTTCTGATGTTTAAACCATTATATTTGTGGTGTTCTGAGATTTAGACCATTGTACTTGCGGTATTTTAGTATTCAAAATCCATTGTGTTTGTGGGTCACTGACTGCTGAGTTGCATCCCTGAGAGAGATGGCAGTGTCAGGTCAGTATTTGGGAGGTCACGGCAGAGGGCAGGGGAAGGTGACTGAAGATGAGACAATTGTCATGCAAGTCCCGACTGTTCCTCCAGCATGCTGGGATGCACCCAGACAGTACAGATTCTTTTGATTCCTTGCTAAAGGTTTCTTTCATGTCTGTTTTCTGTCTTTGTTGGATAGAGTGGGCCAAGGCAGAAATCATAGGGATCACTTTGTAGCTTTCCATAAAACAACAAACTCCTTGATCCTGTCATTGTTATCAAGTCAGGCAATGAGAAACCAGGACAGTGTTCACCTGTCTATGCTCAGAGGCACCTTCATGTACTAGAATCTCACCATGAAAATCACAAGCAATCAAATAGCCCTTAACTCAGCATGCAGTTCTCCTGCCTTGCCATAACACCATTCTTTTTCTGATAAGCTTTATTTATTTGTTTGTTTAAAGTGTGGTGTTAGGTATCAAACCCAGAGTGTCATGTATGCTAGCAAAATACTGAGCTGAACTATATCCCCAGCCCTCTGATAAAGATTTATCCAATGAGACATCAAGTCAGACATGTCTAAAGGTTGGTGTGCAGATTGCCTCAAATCTTACGAATGAGGAAGAAGGAAAGGAAAGGCAGACGGGGACCAAAAGAAACCTGTCATCTTTTACTCTACTCATGGGAAGACTTTCTTCACCTTCCACAGCTCAGGCAAAAGGCTAAAATAGAGGAGAGCTATAGCTATGTGGTCAGCAATGTTAACTTTGACATGTACATTTCTGTTTGCACATTAGACTATGGGAAAGAAGTAGTGTGGTAAGGTTCAAAAGAATACTTTAAAATATTTTATTTACTGCAATTTTATGTATGTGTATGAGCATTTTGCCTGCATGTATATAAGCACACCTGTGTTGTAATGCCCTATGGAGGTCAGAAGAGGGCATCGGATCCCTTGGAATTGGAGTTAAGGATGGTTGTTAGCTGTCATGTGAGTACTGGGATTCAAACCTGGGTCCTCTGCAAAAACAGCCAGTGCTCCTAACTGCTGAGCCATCTCTCCAGCCCCCAAAATTACACTTTAGGAATCAGACATACTTCATTTTAATTCTGACCTGTCATTTACTGGATGAATGACTTTGACAAAATTAGTCATCATCCCAAGCTTGTTTCCTAACCTGTAACATGGGATCACATTGGGTAATATGCACACATTTCTGGAGAGGTGAGTTCTTGAGAGGTGTAATTTTTCCTACTTACATCTATTTACAGTACCTCACATACCACAAGACTCAATGTGCATTTGCCACATAAACTTGACACAGTTTTTGCTGCATGGTTCACTGTGTGAATTTCACTTTCTATGGTCATTATTCAGTCAGGCTGTGAAGTGTTTCTTCAAATACCTGGTTTTATAAGCCTGTTCAGAAGAAGGGTGCTATTACTGAAAGGCAAAAGAGCCAAGTTCCAGGTTAAATGAGATCAAGGATTCCTTTGATTGTCTGTGATTTCCATGGCAAGTTTTGAACCCAAGAACTGCCTCTGAGTATTCATATTTCTCATTCAGAACCTTGTGAACAGGCTCCTCTCACTTCCTTGCTAGCTTCTCTGGTGAAAGCTGTGTGATCTTATTCCCTAGCTCACCTCCAAGCCCCTCTCCCCCAACATTTACTGGGCCCTAACCCTGAAGCCAATTACTACTAAATGTGAGTCATTGAGGACCAGAGCTGTTCTCCGACTGATTTACGTTTAGTGCAGATTAACAACATCTTAGGGACAGATGTCTGCCAGGTCTATCTGAGCTTGCCATTCCTGGGCTTGAGGAAGGTCCCTCACTAAAACAAGAAGCCACAAGTAGCAGGGTCACTAGGGGAAGAGAGGAGGGTTATATGCTCCTTCTAATGGTTTACAAACTCATTTGCATCACAGCACTACCCAGGGAGCTTAAAAGCACATGTTCCTGGGCCCTAGCTTCGGGATATTGATTGAATCCCTTGTCTCAGAAATAGGACCCAGTAATTCACGTGTTCAGTAGACTCACCAGGTAAGCACCAGGGACCCAGTTCAGCCTCTTGATGGAAACCTGCAAGAGGCTGTGGAATGAAATCATGTAGTTCCATAGATCCTTTATTGTACCACGTTGCCAAGCTGCATTTTTTGAGGAAGCATAAAACCTTTAGAGCTCTTTGTCTTTTTGAGACAGGGTCTCCCTGTAGCTCCAGCTGACCTGGAACTCACTATGTAGAACAGGCTGGTCTTGAACTTACAGAGATCTACCTGCCTCTGCCTCCCAAGAGCTGGGATTAAAGGCGTGCAACACCACGCCCAGCTGAAACTTGTAGAGTTCTTGACTGTTCATAAATGACCCAGGATGTCAAGGAAGGACTGTTAAGTGCAGCATACACATCATTGTCCATATGATTTAGTTCATTTGAGCTGGGTAATCTAAAATGATGGAGGAATCCTATTTCCAATAACTTGTAATCTTCGAGGGACCTCTTGAGTCTATGTTTTGAATTGCCGAGATCACTAATACAGGAACTTTACAGCTATCTTGGCGGGATACATCCAATAATGTCCTCATCAATGTAGTTTCTCTTCTTTAAGGCACCTGGAAATTGTAAACAGTTATATTCTATCTAAACCACTGGATTAAAACAAAGTGTTAAAGAAGCAAGCTAACAGCATGGGGAAATTATGGACTGCAATGATAATCTTTCTCCTTGACTTCAGCTGGGGTTGTTAAGCCTCATTCTTTCTATCCAGGACCTTCCTGGATGAGGTTTAGGTTTAGATTTGGTGACAAGCTTCTGAGGCCTCACTCAAGGGTGCTGGGTGTGGTTAGGAAAGGAATATGAAAAAGCATTCAGTTCTCCCAGAGAATTCATCTCCTCTAGGTGGGTTCTATCGACTGCTGAGGCTTTATCGTCTCTCTCCCAAAGTCTCCTTACTCAGATCTTGACTTTTCTGGCAGTTCTCAGTATGTGCAATGTGGTTGCTATGGAAATGTTATCCGGCATGCTGCATGCTGTTTCATCTCCCCACCATCTCTTCCTTTCTCTCCCGCGTGTGCTTGTTCTCTGGAATGTCTACCTCTCTTATACCCTCCCCAACCCTTTTTCTAATTGAAGACATCAAACACTGCATTCCTTCAAGCTATTTTGTTACCTTTCTCCCAATCTTATTGAATGTGTTTTTTACTTCATCTAATCAGAGCAACCTGGCAATGACTGGAGAAAATGGAAGGAAATGGACTCAAATGTTAAATTCCCCTTGGTTATGCTAGCATGCCTAGGACTTTGAGGGGATTCAGGCAAGTGTTAATCAAATTAACTTTCCTCTGCTTTCAGAGAGATTAAGTCTTTACTGAAGTTCAGAGAGACTTATTCACAATATCCTTCTGATTTCCACCTGCACTATTTCCTCATGTCCTGGTGTTATCTAGAAAGTGGAATCTCAGCTCTTAATTTCCTATCCATGAAATATCCATTTTTGCCCAGTTTTTGCATCAATTCATTGGCATCTCTGTAGATACTGACATCCTGGGTTGTCAGGACTTGAGCCAATTGTAAAGAAGATTACGGTGTGAATATTGATTCTTTTCCTCTCCTTGATGCAGTTTTGTATAGTTGTTGGGGAATGAGAAGAGCCAAGGAAGGGATTTGTAATTACATGTACCTAACTAGGTATAAATTGAGAAGAAAGTTTCCTCCCTACCTCTACTTAAAATATATTCATTTTTCTCAAAAATTAAAATTGCAAGAAAATATACACCCTTAATCCCAGCACTCTGGAGGCAGAGGCAGGCAGATCTCTATGAGATCTCAATCAGCCTGGTCTACATACTGAGTGCCAGGTCAGCTAGGGCTACAGGAAGACCCTGATTCAGCCTTTCCCCAACAAAGAAAGAAATTTACAAGAAAATAAATGTTCCCCCTTTTCCCCCTGGTTCTTTCTTAAAAAGGACATCTAACCTTATGCTATGATAAAAGGAGATCTATTTATTTCTATTGCCAAGCTAAGAAAAAGATTTACATTTGCAAAAATATCCAAATATTAATTTTATGTATATTTTAGATATCATGATTTGTCTAAACTTAATCATTAAACAGCTACCTCAGATCAAAAAACCTATTTCCTGGAGCTGAAAGATGGCTCTTGGAAACAACCTGGTTTCAATTCCTAGTACCCATCCAATATGGTATCTCACAACCAACTCTCACTCTAGTTCCAGGTGCTCTGATGGTCTTCTTGGCATCAGGCATGCAGTTGGTACCCATACATACATGCAGGCAACCGCTCATACACATAAAATAAAAATTTTAAAACATTTATTTTCCTTTTATATGGAATAAAACAGTCCAGAAACAATCAGAAGTCACTGTTACCTACTCACTGATCATTATATTGCGTTCAGTTGTGGGTCAGCCCTCTATGAGGGCCCAAGAAAATGTTAAAGAACAGGTGATCAAGAAGGTTTTATGATTCTCACAGGTACAGCTGTGTTTGTGTGGACACAGCTCCAAATTTTGGAGGCTAATGAGGTAAAAGATGACGAAGAAGTTTAAAAAGGACCCGTGCAAGACTAAGATGTCAATCCTGCGCTTTGTCTCATTGTTTTCAGAAAATAAAGATTTTTTTTTTTTTTGCAGTTCATTATTTACTAAAATCAACAACTTCCCAAAGAAATCTCTGTCTCCCCCTCCCACAATGGAGGGACAAAGTCAGAAAACAGAGCTATCCAAGCTAGTCTTCTACAAGTTCAAACAAATCAATAGGTGTTTATTGACCACTTAGCACCAGCAAGGAGCTAATCTGGATTCTGCAAGGAATAGCAGGACGAGATTTTATTAAACAGTGTATCGTCTATCATAGAAGTCAAGACACTGACAAGACAAATCAAGTAACTCAAAGGAATAAAGCAGGTCATGTGAAAAAACAAGTGAAATGCTGAATTGTGGACTAGAGGTGAGAGGACAGTGGGAGAGAAGAGGGGAGGGGCATCTACCTGCTCAAGAGAGTGCGGAATATTTGATCTGAGCCGTGAGCAGGAGCAATAATCAAGCTGCGTTCATTTTAGAGAAAATGTAAGAGAGACAAGCAAGCGTGTTGTTAGAGTAAAGAAGTCACTTGATTTCAGCAAAAGTTCAAATAGAAAACATGAGAGAATTCCTAATATGTGGATGGGGCTCAAGATATGGAGGGGCTTGACCAAAGGTCAGCTTTTACTCAAGCTAGTGCGAAGCCTTTGAGGTTTTTAAGCAATAGTTGACATACAACACTAAGAAATCTTATAGATGTGGGGTCTCTCCCTCCCCTCTTGGGTCATTGAGAAGGAAGGAGGGGAGGGGAGGGGAGGGGAGGGTGGAAGAGAAGCATGGATAGGGAGGGAGGGAAAGTCAACAGCAAAGGGGTTAAAGAAAAGGCAATCACAGAAGAAGGAGGGAACAAAGACAGGGCAACATGAGAGGAGCTGGAGAGGAAGTGTCTCTAAAGAATGGAGATGCTTGATCTGAAACAAAATATATGGGGTGATCAAGATTCAGAATATGCACCAAGGCCATTCATGTATCTGTCCAGATCAGAAGTGTGGGTCTGCTTCCCTTGTTGAGAGTAACTGGGAGTTAATTATAGCTCCCAGAAATATGCTTTAATATCATCTTTTCTAAATTCACAAAGAACTTGGACATTCTGTACCAAGCCATGGCAAACTTTTTGCAATCTTAACTGAGCCAAATGAATATCCTAGCTATTGTTGCCCATCCCTAACAAGAACTCCAAGAATATAGTGCTAGGCTCCATAACTGACTTCCTTCCAGCACATGAACGGAGACCTAATCCCCCTATAAATCCAGTCAAGCTTACTGTTTTGTGCTCTGCTTTCTTATAAAGCAAGCTAATTCTATTTCTTCATTTGGGGGAGGGGTCATGCTTGTGAAATGTGACAGATTAACAGCCCCTGGAGAATGGAGGTCTCTTATTATTCTATGAGTATATCTCCTGACCAGATATTTCTGACATCTTCCTAGGCATTGAAGATGTTCTTGTCTGGGTTTGAATTTTAGTTCTTCCATACTTTAAGTTTCTAGGTTCTTTGTTTTCCTCTCCTGACCACTGCTTCTGTTGACAATAGTTTTCCCAGTATGAGTCTCTGTGGAAGGAACATGAGCTTTAGGATTACTGAGAACTGGGTGGCTTTAACTGCTGGTGCCAACATCCTTGGAGCTTCATTATAGCATAGCTATTACACAATCACATATAATATATGCTATTATTTTATAGCATTCACTGTGCATATAAAATAATATAAAACATTCAGAACAGAGCTTAGCATGTGTCCAATAAATGGTATATGACTTCCAAGCAATTTTACTCACATGTTAGAAAGCTGTGAGATTAATTTACCTTAGGGAGACAAAACTCTGGAACTGTATGTTGAAAAAGAAAGAAAATGTCAATCATCGAATTTTGTACACAATGCTGAAGTGTTGCATTTTTAATTGAGTTTATTGGTTCTAAGAATGCAGCCCTTGAGAACAGTCAGCTTATTCTCTTTTTCATTCATGTGGTAAAGAGAAAATTATAACAGAAATAGATGTTAAATTATACCAAGAATTTGAAATCTTTAAGGATTGGAGGCTTATATTGCTTTCGTTGCCAAATGAGAGAACTGCCTTGGACCTCGTCTGGTTAAGTTTGATACTTGTATGGAACAGTCCAATCTGAAATACCAAACTGAAGGTCAGGAGAGAGGTGGGATCTAAGATAAGAATTCTAAAATCTTAATGTGGAGGTATTGTTGATGCCATATTTCAAGTGAGTATGAGGAAAAGAGAAAAGGCTTAAAATTGAGTCTTGAGTATCCTCAAAACAGAGAGTTTCCCACTACAGTGAACATAGAGAAAAGGCTTGCCTGAGATGTATAAGGAAAACCCAGGTATCATTCTGTTTCAAGCAACATATATGCAAAGTAAGGGTGCTTGAGTAGAAATAGGACCATCAGCATAATGTCACGGAGAAGGATGACAGAGAAGAAAATTCATATTTTATTTTTATGGACCTTGTTTTGATTATTGATGACTTTGTGAAAGGTTTTGGTAGAAAGATAGAGACAAGAGCCAAGACTAAAGGGATGGGGAATGATGCTGGATGATTAAAGACAGGAAAGTGTAAATTAAGAGGTACCAAATAGAATTCCCTTTCAGATGGGTTGGAATACCTCTTTGCAACCTGCCCTCGTCAACAAAGTGTTAATGGTATAAATGCACAGTAGTTTCAGAAGCATTAAAGAGCATGTTTCCATGGAAACATCAACCTACAGAGGGAGAGAAAGAACTAGGATCCCCTGACAAAGAAGGAACAGCAGAGTTCTAGCCCCCACACAGTACAGCAGGCAGAGATGATTACATGTTTCTCTTGTCTCCCCTGGGAAGATGCAGTTGGGGTTCATGGTGCTGTCCTCTGGGAGGTTTGGTTTGGTTCACATAAACTCTTACCCTCATTTTGCCTGAAGTGCAAAATCAAAGGTCAACTCATTTTAGACCATTGGAAAATATTAAAGATGACTTTAACTAGGTAAGCAAATAAATCAATCAGTTTCCCCGTCTTTGTGCATTCTAATCTGGTCTAGAAACAGGGCCACATGCACTTTGATTTAAAGCAATGTTTTCAGAGGCTCTTGAAACCTAAGATGTGAGTTGAGCTGACAACTTTTAATTTTTTATTGCATTCTCTTTTAGTGTTTGTGTGTGTGTATGTATATGTAAGTACACCTGTGCCATAATGCACATATGAAGGTCAGAGGACAACTTTTGGGAGTAGGTTCTTTCCTTCCACCATTTGGGTCCCTGGGATCAAACTCAGATCATTTGGTTTAGTGGCAAGCACCTTTACCTGCTGAGCCATCTCACAGGCCCAGGCTGATAACCTTTGACCAATGCCTTGTCATCAAGGATTCCATCTGATGTATCCTTGATTCTGTATACATCTTCTTGTAGTGTTTTCAGATTCATGATGCCCTCCTTCTGACCAGCTGGCATAAAGTTATTGAATTCTTAGTTCTAGTTTTACTTTTAGGAAAGGCTCTTCTTACTAATTTCTTGCCCAGAAAGAAATTCAGCAGACTATGCTAACGTACGGCATTTGCAGACTGTGTTGCCTTCCGACCTTCCCAGACACCCACTTTCTCCTCCCTCGTCTTACATTCTACCTTGTATATCTTTTGTTATCCTTTCTCCTTGGATGCTAGACTCAAGCAACCTTTTGCTCTCTCCATTTCAATCTTGTATTCCATTTTGCATGCCTCTCCATCTTGTCTTTTCTTGATTCCTACACTCAATAAATCATGTCCTCTTTTCCCTGTGTGGAGGGGCTTTATCCCAGGGCAGGTACATTTCATAACTAAGTTTTCCTGACTGCCAAAAATGGACCTGTAATACTAGAGATCAAACCATAGCCCTAAGCATTCTAGGCAAGTACTTTATCACTGAGTGACACCCTTAGCAACTAGGTCTTTTAAGTCAAAGATGTGTTCTTGAACAAGCCAATAGCCTTCTCAAACTGTGTTTCTTACATCTGTAGCATGATGCAATTATGGGGTACTCATCTTCCCTAAAGGCAAAATCTTCACAGAGGATCTTTAGTCCTTTGTTTTCTGGAAACCTTCTTAGACCCTTGGAATAATGCTGCCTCCTATGGCCTCTTCTCTTCCCTGTGCAGCACAATAACTTCTAGGAAGTTCCATTTGAAGAGATATGCCAACCTTTACTAGAAGACTAAATTACAGCCTTGTTTTCTGTGTATGACAATTCTTTGTAATCTCTATTCCTAATCCTTGTAACTGAAACTGTCATAAAGTCATCATAAATTCATTCACTTCTTTTTTCCTTCTTTAGTAGAGCTCTTAGAAGCAATTGTGGAACTACCAAGGGAGTAGGGACTATGATATTTCCAATGTGTTAATTTTCTTGATCCCCTAAGGTGTTAGAGAACAGAGAGAGACTTCTGAAGAGGGAAGAGCAAATTGAAAGTCAGAGAGAAAAGCCTCCCCATTCTTTGTCTTTGGTTTCATTCCCGGGTCCCTTAAGGTCCTTGACCAAGTGGTTATATGCTTGTGATTTCTTTCAGTCTAACTGAAAGTTCATGGGAAGGAAAAGGTTTCTGGTCAAAGTTGAATGTTCTAGAGACATTTTTTGCCAGTTTTTGTTTGGTTGATTTGGCATCATCCCTAAGTAAAGTGTCCAGCGCATGAGCAAAAGTGGATTCAGAAAGGCAAATCTTTATCTTAAAATTATTAGTAGGTGTAAAGAAGAAACAACAATATATTAAGGGATCTTTTGACTTGTGGCATTTGACTTGTGGCATATCTCTGTGGGTCAGTTCTTTTGTTCAGTTTTTATAGTGGACCTCAGGCTATCTGCCAACATACTGGGTACCTTACCTTGGAAGAGGAAAGGAGTTTTTGTCAACATTTTTTAAGCTCATGAAAAAATGAGTTGAAAGGAGAAAAAGTCCAGTGTCCTTACTGTTATCCAGAAGAGTGACTTGATGCCTGCCCACTAGGAGCTTCCCCCTTTCTGGTGGCCTGAGCCAGACCTCAGCATGTCTGCCTATAGCAGAGGTAATCAAGAGTGGTGGCATAAGAATGGGCACAATTCCTTTTCTGTTGCTGATTCTGCACACAGAACTAAATGTGCTGCATATCATGTTAATTAGTGTCAAAAGATATCTTTGCTGGTTCCCTAAGGAAGTGTCATGCCTTCACATACAAGCATCAGTGTATGCCTTCTCGGAAGGGACTTTAAGGAGACTTGCACAGTGTTCAAAGCAGGGTTCTAGGAGATCAGAACGGGGGTCATTTTGAGTAATCACTTATTCTAGACTAAAATTAATGGAAATATGAGCTCATCTTTTCTCTTCCTTGAAAAGCAAAGGTTAAAGTAACCTGGTTAAGTGATTTCCCACTGTGGGAAACCACTCAAGGACTAACTAATCATAGCCATGAGAAACACATGTTCTCTAGCCTTAGTTTGTGATACCATAGGAATGAGGGATGTGTTGACTGGTAATACTACAAAGCAAACATCTGGGAGTTGGGAGACAGACTATGAAACATAATTGGTCAAAGAGCAACAGCAATTCCCCAGACCTCAGTGTGGTCAGCAGTAAGTGTGAGGTGTTACGCTGTGATCCAGAGTCCTAAAGCACTCGTATTCTGCAACTTTCAGTCATTAATTTTTAACAGGTGACAGTAGTATGGCTGGAGACATAGCTTAGTGATCAAGAGCATTTGCTCTTGTAAAACTCCTGGGTTTGGTTTCCCAGCACCAACATCAGGCAGATCACAACTGCTTGTAACTCCATTTCCAGGGTATTCACACTCCTGACCTCCATGAACATTGCATACATGTGGTGCTCATACACTCAGGTACTCATACATACATATAAAATAAATACATAAATTCCCTTTTTTTGGGAGACAGGGTCTCCCTGTAACCCCAGCTGGCTTAGAACTTGTTGTGCAGATCAGGATGGTCTTGATCTCAGAGATCTACTTGCCCTGCCTTCTGAGTGCTGGGATTAAAGGTGTGCAGTCATCATGCCCAGATAATAAATATTTCCTTAAAAGTTAACAATAATGGGTTGGGGTGATAGCTCAGTGGGTAAAGTGCTTGCCATGCAAGCTCAAGAACCTTAATTTGGATCTATAGCACCCACATTAAAGCTAGGAAGTGGTGGTATGTGCCAGTAATCCCAGTGCTGTGAGGCAGACAGGTGGATCGCTGGAGTATACTGGCTAGTCTAGCTGAATCATTGATTTCCTGCTTCAGTGACAGACTATGGGCTCAAAAATAGGGTGGGAAGCAATTGAAGACACCTGACTTCCACTTTCAAATACTACTTGTGTGGTGTGTGTGTGTGTGTGTGTGTGTGTGTGTGTCCTTCTGTCTGTCTGTCTTAATACAAACATACATTTTACCCCTTTTGTTTCTCCTTTTAATTTTACTTCTACTCATATCTCCCCATAAGCATTTTGGAACACTGGCCAGGTTTTTTTTTTATTTGATTATAGCTGTCATCATTGATAATAAGCTCCTGGGTTGATCACAGGCAGACCTGTAAGTAAATTCAGAGGAGAATCAACACTTGGCATGGCCTTCCACATTGACGTTACTTAGTGGAAAGGTAAAAATTATCAGCTACCCAAATCCATCACAGCTGGTGACACAGTCACAAAGAGCATGATTTCAATTTTCTTTTAGGTAAATAAAATTCCATTGTGTGCATGTATTACATATACATGTGTGAATCTCAGCAATCCTATTTTCTTTCATTTAAGCTAAAACTAATTCATAGCATTCGGTTGTGAAACAGAGTTCAGGTAATAGGTCTCAAAAAATGTTATTGTCATATATTGGAATCTGAAGAGATTCTTTTTTCTTTGTAGTAAATGGTGAATTGATGTATCACCATTTACCCCTCAAATGGATGCAGTTCAGATCAAACTACTAAGGGAATAAAATACGGTGCTCACCTCTAGTGAAGAGAGGAAGCAAATTGGATTTCTTGGAGCCAGTTTTCACAATACTTTAAAATCTACTTCATTAACTTTACAAATTTTGAATTTAAATAGCTTATATATGGACTAGCCCAAACCTAAACTTACTATTGTTCATGAAGAATAGTTTGCAAAATAAATAAATGATGTGAATACTATCCCAGAAGGGCAAAATGCTTAACTCTTTGGGAGGCAAACTATTTTTGATCTGCCTCAAGTAATTATAAATTAACATTGTGGTGTGACCTTAAAACTAGTTTTTACCAATGTTCTTTACTAGGTATCATTTTTTCCTAAGTAAGAGAAAAGCATAGCTAACAAAACTAGGATTTCTAATTACTTTGCCTAGTGCATGGCTTAATATTGTTAGATGGCTTTATGTCTCAAAGGGAATTTTTAAAAAGCTTTCTTCAAATTATCTTTCCTTAAAAACAGCCTGTAGTCCCAGCACTCGGGAGGCATAGGCAGGTGGATCTCTGTGAGTTCAAGACCTGCCTGGTCTACATAGTGAGTTCCAGGCCAGCTGGGGCTGCAAGAGGACCCTGTCTCAAAAAGACAAGAAAAAAAAAAGAGACCATATTGACAAAATTAGATAATTCATGCACCTTGAAAATGTTATCAACTAACAGGAACTGACAATTGAGGAACTGAGCAGACTTGGTCTGACAGGGGAACCCTTGCTTTACAACTTACCACATTGCCTGTTCTTGTGTGTGTGGTATGTGCTACATCCCTTTCCTCTGTACTAAACTTTTTTTCTTCTTTCTTTCTTCCTACCGGCATTTTGAGGTATTGTCTACAGTTTTTCAATATTGAATTAAGAATATATTACTAAAGGGAGCAGTTTCTTGAGTTTGGTCCCAGAAGAATCCATCCATAATCCTAAAAGATAAAAGTATTTACTGGCTACAGCCCATTAGACTGACCCCAGTACGCTAATTTGATTCCTAAGAAAATCTATTTGGTTTATCCACACCATATACTAACAAATATAACCATCTGGTTTTTAAACCTCTTGGGCTCTGTCCTTCAATATGTGTTCTAATTAGCTAGGTTTAAAAATGCTTAAGTCTACTATTTCCCATTTTGTGAGAATTGTTTCCAATATTTCCAAATAAAATGTATGGGAGAAATAATTTCTAATAGCATATTCTAGTCCTCTGAAAGGCTATTTGAAAGATTTGTGGTCTTGCCAATCAGATGATAGAATTCAATTACATAACAGTCATAGTGTTCATCAGAAGAAATGAGAGGTAGCAGATATATTAATTTGCTGTCCTATGCAATCTTTTAATTATCTATATGTATCCTGCAACATTTTGTGTACCTTAAATATATACAGTAACAATTAACTTAAAGGAAACGAAGAAATGCACAGTCAGGAACACGTCTGGGTAGTTTCCCCGAAGCTTCCATATCAGACAAGTACTAATCAGATGTCTGGAACCAGCCTAATTTTTATTAGTTTTTAAATTAGCATACTAAGTACTGTGCTTCATTATGACCTTTTGTTCACGTATTGTTACCCTTTGTTCCTATTCTTCCCCATTCCCAGCTTCCCTCAGTCTATTCCCTGGTTTCTTTCCACTCCTCCCTTGTGCTTTGCTGTCACATGTATTCTATTTCTTTCTCTATTTCCCCCTCCGTCTCTTAAGATGTCTTCCCCCCCATGGTCCCCTTTCTACATTCATGATTTTTTTTGACAGACAGACTGATACACACACACACACACACACAATCTAGATTTTGCATATAATGCTGGCTCTGCAACAGACAGACTGATACACACACACACACACACACACACACACACACACACACACAATCTAGATTTTGCATATAATGCTGGCTCTGCCTTTGTGAATCTGACTTATTTCATTTAGCCCAGTGATCTTGAGTTCTATCCATTTTCCTACAAATACCATGATTTCATCTTTCTTTCTACGTGACTAAAATTCCATTGGTATATACACCACATTACGTTTATCCATTTATCTGCCAGTGGATATTTCTTAAATGCTATGACTACTGTAGCAGAAAACCTGGATACGCAAGTATTTCTGTAGTATGTTGATTAAGGGTCCTTTGAGTATATACCAGGACTGGTATAGCTAGACTGTATAGTAGTTCTGTTTTAATTTGAGGCACCCCCATGCTGATTTCTGTAGCAGTTGCAGCAGTTTACACTGAAGCAGTAAATACGAGTTTCTCTTCCCCCACATCCTCACCATGGTTCATTGTCATTTGTTTTCTTGATGACAGCCACTTGATGAATAGCTTTTCAAGTATTTATTGGCCATTTCTATTTCTTCTTATAATAACTGCCTCTTGAGTTCATTAACCTGTTTATTGATTTAGATTTTATTTTTGGTGCTTAATTTTTAAAGTTCTTTATATATTCTAGGTACCAATCCCTTTTCTGGTGTAGAGTTGGAAAAGATCCCCCCCACCCAAGGTATAGGCTGTACTTTTACTTTGATTGATTGTTTTGCTGCACAGTAGCTTTTTAATTTTATTTAGTCCCGTTTGTCAATTCTTGGGATTATTCCCTGTACACTGTATCTTCTTCACAAACTCCTTGCCTAGGCTTAAAATGTGATGTGTTTTAGATATGTTTTCCTGAAGGAGTTTCAAAGTTTCAGATCTTACATTAAGAGATACCTTTGATCCAATTTGTATCGATTTTTCTACAGGGTGAGAGATAGGGCTATCTCTTTTTTCATTTTTCTTATACATGTGGATACTCAGTTTTACCAGCACCAATTGTTGAACAGGCTATCCTTTCTCCAGTGTATGCTGTTGACTTTGTCAAAAATAATGACGTAACTATCCTTTGTGGGTTTATTTCTGGGTCTTCTATTTTACCTATTCATTTGCATGTCTGTTTTTTGTTCCCGTATCATACCATTTTCATAAGTATGGATCTGTAGCAAACTTGAGATCAGGTGAAATGATTGTTCTGGCATTATTCTTTCTTCTTAGGATTGCTTTAACTACTTGGGGTGTTGTGTGCTTTCACATGACTTTTAGATTGTTTTCCTAGTTTCATAAAGAATGTAATTAGACTTATGATGGGGAGTATGTGGAATCTATAAATCTCTTAGTAATATTTGATTTTTTACAATATTAATTCTTCAAATTCATGAGTATGGGAGATCTTTTGCTTCTAGAGTCATTTCAGTTTTTTTCTTCAGTGTTGTAAAATTTTCACTGTAGAGGTCTTTCATTTCCTTGCCTAGGTTTATTTCTGGGTATTTAACTGTATTTGACGCTGTAGTGAATGGGAAATCCTTCTGATTTCTTTCTCAGTGCATTCATTTTGGGTATGTACAAAGGCTACTGATTTTTATATGTTAATTTTGCAGCTTGATACTTTTCTAAAAGTATATACAGGACTAAGTTTTCTGTCAAAGTATTTAGATTCTTTTATGTCTTTCATATTTATATCACTTTTACTTCTTTCTCTTGTTTTATTGTTCTAGCTAAGACTTTGAACACTATCTTGAATAACAAGCAGTGGAACATATTGTTGTTACTGATTTTAGAGGAATTTTTAGTTTTCCCCATTTAGGATAGTATTGGTTATGGTTTTGTCATTAATAGCCTTTATTGTGTTGAGATATATTCCCTCAGTTCCTAGTTTCTTCAAGGCTTTTATTATGAAGTGATGCTGAACGTTACCAGAATCTTTTTCTTCATCTGTTGAGATGATTGTGTGATTTTTGTCCTTAAGTTTATTTATATGTTTCAATATATTTACTGATTTGCATATGTTGAACAACTTTGCATTCTCTGGGATGAAACCAACTTGAGCATGGTACTTAATCATCTTAATATGTCCTCGAATGTGATTTGCAAGTATTTTATTGAAAAAATTTTGTATCTGTGTTCATCAGGAAAATTGGTCTTTAGTTTTCTTTTTGGTTGTCTTTGAATCTAGTTTCGGTATCAAGGTAATGTCAGCTTTGTAGAATGGGGTTGGTAGTGTTCCTTCCCTTCCTATTTTGTGATGTAGTCTGGAGGGTGTTGGTAACAGCTTTTATTTAACAGTTTGGAAAATTTTGACAGTGACTCCATCTAGTCCTGAACTCTGAGAGATGAGAGAGAGAGAGAGAGAGAGAGAGAGAGAGAGAGAGAGAG
>NW_008329365.1:960095-964379 GCF_000622305.1 Nannospalax galili
AGTTTTCTATTACTGTTTTGGTCTCATTGCTTGCTATGGAGCTGTTTAAGTTGTTAATATCTTTTAATTTAGTTTTGGTAGGCCATTAAGAGTCTGGGAATTTGCCTATTTCCTCAATTTTCCAGGTTTTTGGAATGCAGATTTTCAAAGTATGACCTAATGATCCTCTAGATTTTTATTGGATTCTGTGGTACATCCCCTTTTTATCTCTAATCTTACTAATTTGGATCTTCTCTATTTCTCTTTTGGTTAGTGTAGTTGGGAATCTGTCAAAATTATTTATCATTTCAAAATACCAAGTTGTTGTTTGATTGGTTCTACATGCTGTTCTTTTAGTATCCATTTCATTCATTTTTGCCCTGATCGTTATCATTTCTTACTGCTTGTTGCTTTGAGGGTTTGACTTGTTTGTGTTTTTCTGAGACCTTGAGGTACATCTTAGTTTATTTCTGATCTCTCTGATCTATCTAATCTATGTATGTATGTACCTATGTACGTATGTACGTCCCTCCCTCCCTCTCTCCCTCCCTCTCTCCCCCTCTCTCTCCCTCTCTCCCTTCCTTCCTTCCTTCCTTCCTTCCTTCCTTCCTTCCTTCCTTCCTTCCTTCCTTCCGTTTTTGAGAAAGGGTCTCCCTGTAGCCCTAGCTAGAGTGGAACTCTGTATGTAGACAAGAATAGCCTCAAACTTACAGAGATCCGCTTGCCTCTGCCTCCCAAGTGCTGGGATTATGCATATGCCACCACACCCAGCTTAGACCTCTCTGATTTAAAAAGAAAAAAAATTATTTTTAGATATGTATGTGTGTGTGTGTGTGTGTGTGTGTGTGTGTGTGTGTGTTGGGGTATATGTGTGTAAGTGCGGATTCATCATGTGAAGGTCAGAAAAAGGCACTGGTTTCCCTAGGGCTGGAATTACAGGTGGTTGTGAACAATCCAACGTGGGTACTGGGAACTGAACTTGGTTCCTCTGCAAGAGCAGTACATGGTCTTAAACACTAAAGCACCCATTCAACCCTCTCTCTGATTTTTAAAATGCCACCATTCCTAGACTCTTTTCTCTTAGCAGTATCCCAAATGCTATGGTACATTGTACTTTTATTCTCATTTGATTTTAGGAAATTTTTAATTTCCTCCTCATTTCTTCAATGACTCACTGACCATTCAAGAGTGTGTTGATCAGCACTGCAGTATTTGTGTAGAGTCTAGTTTTTTTTGCAGCTGATTTCTACTTTTAGCTCACTGTGATCTGATAAGGTATAAGAAATTCTTTTGAAATCTGTGTCTTAAAACTTGCTTTATGGACTAGAATGTGTTCTATGAAGAACGTATATTTCTTATCTTTTGGATAAAAGTTCTGTAAATACCTGGTAAGTCCGTTTGATCTATGATATAGTTTAACTCTGAAATTTGTTTGTTGGTTTGTAATTTGGATAACCCATAAAGATAAGAGTGAGGTGTTGAAGTCACACACTACTATTATATCAGAACCTATCAGATTTCTTATGTCCATTAAGTATTAGTTTTATGAACTAGGAACCCTAGCATTCACCATATATACGTTGACAATCATCATATCTTATGGATGAATTGTTCTCTTTATTAATGTGCAATGGCCTTATTTACACCTTCTGAAATTTTTAGTTTGAAGCTCACTTTATCAGGTATTAGATAGAATGGGTATGCCAGCTTGTTATCAGCTTTAACGTGTCACAGACTGTCTGTGGATATGCTTGCATCCTTGCCAGTGAGGTATGTTTCTTAGAACAGATAGTTGGAATTTTTTTCCTTTCCAGTCTTTTTGAGACAGTCTCCCTGTAGCCCCAGCTGGCCTGGAACTCACTGTGTAGACCAGACTGGCCTTGAACTCACAGAGATCCACCTATTTTTGCCTCTGAGTGCTGGGATTAAAGGCATGTGCCACCACACCTGGCCTTTGGATTTTTTTTTTGGAGGGGGGGGTCTGGTAAGTGGGTCTAATCTTTTTATTGATGTTGAGGCATTTTACATTTAAGGTTATTAAGGAGAGATATTCACTAGTTCTTTTAATTTGGTTTGTTTGTCTGGTAGATTGGATTATTATGTATTACTTTCTTTTTTCTCTTACTAGTATTAGAAGCTTGTTGTTTTGCTGTGCTGAATGTAATGAACTCCTTCCCAGATTTCCTTTGTTCAATGGTTCCTTTCAAGACATTAATTCTTTCCTCTGCTCTCATATTTGAGACTCTCTGTCCTCCTCTTCTGTATATAGTATTCTTTTAAGTATCTTCTCCAGTACTGACTTAGAGGTCATGACCTGCTTTAATTTATGTGCTTGAAATGTCCTTATTTCTCTATTTTTAAAGATAGTTTTGCTGAAAATAATGATCTTTGTTGGCAGTTATTTACTTTTCAGGGCTTGAAATATATCTCTCCGTGCTTTTTTGGCTCTCAGGGTTGCTAATGGGAGATCAGATGTTATTTTGTTGCGTTTAGCTTCATTAATGAGTTGGTGGTTTTCCTCTATCGCTTTTCATACTGTTTCCTTGTCTTGTATGTTTGCCATAGCAACTATAATATGTCACAGGCAGATTCTTTTCTGGATGACTATTTTGGGTGCTAAATGCACTTGTGTTTTGATGTCCACATTTTTCGTAGCTTTTGGGAACTCTTCTGCTGTAATTACATTGAATAGATTCGAAGTCCTTAGTTATTGCATCACCTTCTATTCCGTGGATTCTAAACGGTGGCCTCGGTTTGTCCTGCAGTCTGTTGACATTTTGATTGTAGTTGTTTATTTTTCTCTCTATGGATGCCTGAGGGTTCTGCTTCCTCCGTCTGGCTCTTCTTCCTTCATACACTTTGCACAACAAGTCTAGGGTGGTGTTTCCACTGTGTTTTAATTTCATTTCTTGAGTTTTCCATTTCTAACCTAAGTTTTTTGTTTTTTTTTAATTTCTGGATTTTCTCTATTTCCTTGCAGAATTTTTCTTCTGTGTGGCTGATGTTTTCATCCAAATTGTTGATTTTCTTACCCATTTTGCTGACATTTCTTCCAAACTGTTGACTTTCTTCTGCAGGTCCTGAATTGAGTTCACTGGCCTCTTTATGCTCTGTGCCGTCACTGATCACTAGTGAACTTTTGAAATCATCATCCACCCTTTTACTTATTTCAGTATCTTTGAATTCATTAATTGAGGAGTCATTCTTTTGAAAGAATTATATGACCTTGATGTTTCATATTTATTTATCAATATTTTGTTTTTATTTTATGTGTATGAGTGTTATGCCTACATGTATGTAAGTGCACCTATGTTGTGCAATGCCCACAGAGGTCAGAAGAGGCCATCAGATCCCCTGGAACTGGAGTTATGGACAGTTGTTAACCACCATGTGTGTGCTGAGAACTGAACCTGGGTCTTCTGCAAGAGCAGCCAGTGCTCTTAACCACTGAAGCATCTCTCCAGCCCCCACTTTTTCATATTTTTGTGTTTCTGTGTTGCAACTTGTACATCTTTTGATTTGAGTATCTCTTCTGGGTTTTATTTGGGGATCATCTCTTGAACAAGACCCAATCTGGAGTACCATTCAGAGAGAAGAAAAAAACTGCTGTAAAGGCAATAACATTAAACACAAGATACAGAAATAAATGTAAAATAGATTAATGCCTGCTAATATCATCTGTGTCCATAACATAGAAATGAAAAATCGAATGTGCAGTATACTAGGAAGTTAAGCATTATTTGGGGTAAATGTGGAAACAGTATAGGAATGAAACAAAAGAAGGAAGCAGAGAAGGGACAAACAAGGTTAGAAAGTGAAAGGAAGAGGAGAGGGGAGCAGAAGAACACGATGGGAGGGGAAGAGAAAATCAGAAGACTAGATAACTAGAAAGAAGAGAAAACTACTTCTCAATAATGTCTTAAAAACAAAATTAGATAAATGTAAGACTGTTTTTCTTCCCCAGTACAAGGTGGAACTCAGTGGGGTCTGGACTGTGGAGACTAGTCAGTGGGGGCTGGACTGTGGAGGATAATCAGTGGGGACTGGACTGTGGAGGCTGATCAGTGGGGGCTGGACTGTGGAGACTGGTCAGCAGGGACTAGACTGTGGAGGCTGGTCAGTGGGAGCTGGACTGTGGAGACTGGAGACTGGTCAGCGGGGACTGGACTGTGGAGACTGGTCAGTGGGGGCTGGACTGTGGAGACTGTTCAATGGGGGCTGGACTCTGGAGGCTGGACGGTGGGGGCTGGGACTGTGGAGACTGGTCCAGGGACTGGACTGTGGGGGCTGGGCATTGGGGGGTGG
>NW_008329365.1:964747-969503 GCF_000622305.1 Nannospalax galili
AGGGGTGGTCAGTGTGGAGTGGACGGTGGAGGCTGGTCATTGGGGGGCTGGACTGTGGAGGCTGGTCAGCGGGGACTAGACTGTGAAGGCTGGTCAGCGGGGGCTGGACTGTGGAGACTGGTCAGCAGGGACTAGACTGTGGAGGCTGGGCCTTGGGGGGCTGGACTGGGGAGGCTGGTCAGCGGGGACTAGACTGTGAAGGCTGGTCAGCGGGGGCTGGACTGTGGAGGCTGGTCAGTGGGGACTGGACTGTGGAGGCTGGTCAGTGGGGACTGGACTGTGGAGACTGGTCAGTGGGGGCTGGACTCTGGAGGCTGGACAGTGGGGGTGGGCTTCCAGGTTGGAGCCAGCTTGATTTCTCCTGTACTAGATTCTTATAAAACTTCCTGAGAATCCTGTTCCTATTTCTCTTAAAGGCTAATTTTTATCAGTGTACTTGCAACCCAAATATTTTAATTTTCCTCCTTTTGTGCTAATTGGTTAAGTGAATAAGAATTGTGTTTTCCATTAAAACATACTAAAGGTTTAGAAAGAAGAGTCAAATAAAATATAAACTAGAAACATGAAGTTTTAAACAAATAGTCAAAAGAGCACTGGAAGTGTATTATAGAGAAGAAAAGGGGAAAACAGGGGCCAAGAAAGAATAAAGAAAAAGAGAATGGAAAGATAAATTTCCCAATGCTGAAAACAGGTGTCTAAATGAAATTAGCTCAGAGTGTGAGGAGGAATAAAAATTAAAAAACGTAATAGAAAAATATGATGAAGTAAAAATACTGAAAGAAAATGAGATAGCCAAAAGGTGAAAGTGAAATTTTGAAGCAGCTTCTTTCTGGGTCCTTAAAACTTGGTGACTGCCAGGTATGTGGACGTCAGTTGTTCTCATGGGCTCTCATCGTTAAACAGTCTATGCTTGTGTTACTCCTGTATCAGACAAGAGTCAGGTGTCCAATTCATTTTAAAACTTGCCTTCTTTGTGCAACGTGGGCCTCTGCTGGCCACGCTTGGCTTTGCAGTGAGCTGGGCAGGTTCCCTCACCCTCTTGAGTTGCTCCAGATCATAGGGTGACTAATGTTCCAGCTGCAGGGTGTCTCTGAAGTGTGTCAGCCGCCTAGGAAGCCATCATAGCACTGAGATATGTACAAGTAGAGGGATTATCTTCCTACTTTGAATACCGCCTATATATGAACTGCTTTTCCATAGGGGCACACCCAAATGCTCAGGCTTTAGAGCAGTAAATGGCATACATACAGGGGCTCCAGAATTTGATTCAATCACTGACTACAAGCTCAAAGCTATCAAACTCTGGGCTTTTGCCACTTGATAAGATCTGCTCCTGGCCAAAGAGGAAGAGTTACCTTTTCCCACGTGCATCACTGAAGATTCTGAGCCTCCTACACTGTTCAGCTTGTTGGTGTCAAGCCCTCCCACTCTCCACAGTTCCTTCCCAGGACTTGGACTGTAGCAGGTTAAATTAAGGCTAAGTTGTTCTTGTCCCACCCATTTTCAGGCCCTCGGAGTAGCTCATTATAAAAAGTAGACTCCCTCTTAAGATGGAACCCTACCACTGCTCTCCAAATCACAGAATAACACAGTGAGACTCCTCTCCACCGACAACTCGTCTTCCATCAGAGGAATCTCTGTCTTATCAAAACCCCTAGCTAGATCTGAATCTTGGAAGGGCCATGGGTTTGTCTTGAGTGTAGGACTGCGGGTCTCTCTTTTTACCTGTACTGCATGGTCTTCTCTTTTGGATAAAGTTTGTTCCCCTCCCCCTGGCATGGAGCCCTGTAGCTGGACACCTGTACATAACTTAATTTACCTCTTTTTGATGCATTAACTGTCTTTTATTCTGAATTTTTCACCCGTTATGCCACTGCCTTTGTGATGTTCAAAGGCTCTTCTTCTTTCTCACATTTAAATAAAGTCTGTTCTTTGTTATACTGACTCGTTTTCTCAACTGGCTCACACAGAGGCAGCTTCTAGCCCACCATCTTAACCAGAAGTTTGGAATCAGTTTATTTAATAGATGAGGGAGTTAAAGCTGTGAGAGGTAAAAAATATACTGGTGGCCCAAATTTCTAGAGTTACAGTTTTTTCAGAATCAGAAAATTGTAAGCAAGGGGTCAAGAATTCAATCTCCTGCCTAGGACTTTCTTCCCTTTTCACTTTACTTTTAGTAACTAGAAAATGGAGATAGGAGCTCTGAAAAAAATGCCACCATTTTTTGAAACATGATAGTCAGAAGAGGGAACACTGAACTGAATTTAAGGACCTGGCTACTGTTTCCAACCCTGTCATCTGATCTTGTTAAAGTGAGAAAACTCTTTATGTCTTCTCTGACAATTAAAGGATTGGATGGGATGGGATAAGATTACATTCTATGTCCCCCTTACTATCATATCAATGGATGCTACTTTTTATAAACTAATGCTGTGTAAAGAAAAGTACTGTCCTGCCCTGGCTCTTGGTTTGCTGAAAAATTCTGGCAGAGCTCCTTCAGGTGCCTCCCACACAGGACACACTATTAAGTCATCACTTTAGGTATCAACATGGTACTGTGGAGCTCTGCATCTTGTGGCCAAAGTCTAAAAGGCTTGTTAACCTCAGACCCTATTAAACCTACTGGAGTGTGACTTGGGCCATGTAAAGCAAAAGTGTTGGCTCTCAGCCTATCAGAATTCTGAGCCTCTTTCTCAACAAGGGACTAAGCAGGAGATGAGATGTTTCATTTCATTTTGTCTCTATTAGGGACTTCTATAGTCCAGGCACGGTGTGTGGTATGGGAATGCCAAAATGTACGCCAGGGGCTTGAAAACCGATGTCACTGCAGTACAATCATGAAAAGACACTAAACTAGATCCAGAAGACTTGCTGATCCTGAACAGGAAGGCCGTTTGGGAGTCATTTAACATCTTGAGACCTTTTTACTCCTCCCTTAAGAGTTTCCAAAAAAGTGGATAATTTCCGGCTTTTCTTCTAGTTCCAGACGGCTTGGATTTGGTGTGGTATTACAACATTATGGTATAGGCCATCGAGTTTCATGGATGTCAAACTACATCCTAGAGATGAATTAAACAAATTAAAAAAAAACACTTCATTATTTTTATTTTGTGTGTATGGGTGAATTCCCTACATGTATGTAAGTGCACCTGTGATGTGCAGTGCCTTCGGAGGTCAGAAGAGGGCGTCGGAAGAGGGCATCAGATGACCTGGAAGTGGAGTTAAGACAATTGTTGGCCACCATGTGGCTGCTGGGAATCAAACCAGGGTCCTCTGCAAGAGTAGCCACTGCTCTTAACCTCTGAGCCATCTCTCCAGGACCAACTTAAGCAAATTTTCAGCATGTCAAAACTTAACAGGGTTTCAAAGGGACTGAAGTGTTCTGGGAAATTTTTCTGAATTTGGCTTCTACTCAAAGCAGGGGTTTTTGTTTATGTGAATGCAGGTGACATGTTTATAGAAACTAGTCATTATAGGATCTCTTAACCTTAATGATAGTTTAATTCTTCACCCAAGTCTTACACATGGAGGTTGCAAGCTTTTAATTAATATTCTGAATTGACAAATTACACCCACATATATGGGCAGCTGGATACTTTCAAGTTTTATAGGAAGTTTAATCAATTGCTATGACTTTTTGATCCAGTTTTCCCTCCATTTGTGAAATTCAGTCTCTATTCCTCAAATGTCCACTGGTGGACACGTCTTGTTAAATGTAGTGTCAGACTTTCATTCATTAAAGCTCAAAATCAGGCAAGTTTCTTGCCTTTAGAGAATCAAATCATGCCAACATCATTTTTATGAATATTCTCTATTATATAACCTCACATTTATATCATATTTTATATAGTTTCTCTATCCACTTTTATTTGTTTATCACAAATGACTTTCTGACAGCTGAAGATAAAAATGGTATTTCCATTTTAAGGGGGAGTAACTGAGATTTGAGCACTGAGGTCACAGCCCTAGAAGTGGCCACATTGGCAATCATTCTTTTCATCTTTTTTTTTCACCAGTGAATGGATTGGTTTACTCTGCTGTTCATAGGGCATTCTTGCTCAAGGCTGGTATGTATTTTCAAACTCTTTAATAGCTAAGTGGTATCACATCACAGGGAATTCCTCAGAAATAAGAAACACATCACACTGTGAATGATTAATGTATATGCTGCTGAAAGGTATGAGTGATTAAAAGAAAGTTTGGAGAAAAATCTTTGTACTGTGTCATGAAATTGTACTAATAGTGTTGATAAGTGTAAAAAGTATCCACATGCTGCTTAGATAAAATGAACCCGAAGAGCTGAAAGGGGGGAACATCTCATAAAGAGACTGATTTCTAAGCAAAATCAGGAGGATTTGGAGCAAGAGTAAGAAATTTAACTGGAGACCAGTTACATTGCCTTTGAGTGAAATTTATTTCCTGAAATTTCACATTTTTCAATTTACACACCTGACTCTATGCTATCCTCTTCAAAGAAGTCATTGAGAGTCTCTATACTGATTCCATTCATGCTACTTACAAATTTAATCATTTCTGGAACTTTCATAATTGCTTTCTGAAATGGACATGTCCTTTTAAATATTTTAATCATGATTTAGATAAAGACAGAATAATTCATAGCCATGTCTAGAGAAGAGCTGGGTGCTTTAAACCAGTCACTTCCTTCCCTCCTTCCTCCTCTCTTCCCTCCTTCCTCCCCTCTTCCCTCCTCCCTCCCCTCTTCCCTCCTCCCTCCCCTCTTCCCTCCTCCCTCCCC
>NW_008329365.1:969575-988166 GCF_000622305.1 Nannospalax galili
TCTCTTCCCTCCTCCCTCCTCTCTTCCTTCCTCCCTCCCCTCTTCCCTCCTTCCTCCCCTCTTCCCTCCTTCTCTCCTTTTCCTCAAGTCTCCCTCCCTCCTTTCCTTCCTTCTTTAAAAAAAGAACTGGGACTAGCTAAACTATTTTCTGTTTCATAATCTTTCTCTGAAGACCTCTAGAAGTAATTTTAAATAATCCAGTACTATTATAGTAAGAATATATTTTCCAAGTTAATGATGCTGGATGCTTAAACTGTAGTTTATTAGTTTAAAATTCTCTGACTTGTGGTTTTGTAATTATATTCCTTTGAATGAACACTGCAGGGATTTTTGATTGGGTTTGGAGTTATTGCAAACTACAGGAGACCTGAATATTATCTCCAGACTAGTGATGAATTTGGGCAAGCATCACTGAGCTAAGAGATGAGAAGCAGCGTAAAGAAGAAGATGCTGTGTGGGGTCTTGAGCTGGACCAGGGATCCTACTTACTGAATAGAAGAGGGAACTTGTGGCCATGGCTTGTGATGACTGTGTAAGGAACAGGGGATGTTAAACCCCTTGTTGCTGTGAGAACAAGGATGATATGGTAGAAAGGCTGTGGGGCCCAGGATATTGCTTAAAGTATTGCTTCTTCTCCCAACTAGTAATATAATATCGGGTGAATCATTTAATATTTCTCTTTACTAATCCATAAAATTAAAATTATCGAAGTAAATGAACTTAAGGTTTCTTCACAGATTAAAACCGATTTTATAAGGGATGCAGGATGTATGTGTGTGTGTGTGTGTGTGTGTGTGTGTGTGTGTGTTAAAATGCTTGAAGAACTCTCGTAGATAAGAACTAGATTAAGACCAAAAGGAAACAGGTTTTGAAGAGTTGCAAAGGGGTAAAAGTAATAGTAATAATCAGAACCATGCAATTGGCTACGTTATGGTGGGGGACACCATAGTGAGAACTCCATCAGTAGGAGGATTCAAGAGGTGCCTAGAAGACAAGTCAAAGATACTGTAGAGAAAAACACGGATGACAAGAAATGCTGGGCTAGCTGACTTGAAGTCTCGGTTCTCAATTCTAAGAATCACTGTGTTCTCCAGTGACATCTGGAAAGCCACATCAGATGGGGCATGGCAAGCTTAACCATCTCAGACAGTTCTAGAAGTGAGAAGTGATCCCAAGGAGTTGGTTCGTGCTGCCTAGATGTCTTGCAACCTTGTTTAACCTCTATGGCTCTCTCAGATTCCTCCTTGGCTTTTGTAAGATGCCTAATTTCCTTCTTAGTAGAGACACATCTCACAAGAAGCATTTAGGCCCAAAGCTCCCGAGCAGCACATCAGGAGAACACAGAGCTAATCATTATCGATTCTTTGGGCCCTTATGGTAAAGGGACATTAATTACCACCAGCTCCGTTGCACTAATGCAGTTGTAATGAGCAGACCTATGGGAATTCCTGGTGAAGTTGCTGCTTCTCAGACCTCTGCAGCCAGCTGGGGGCAGGGGTTCTTCAGAAACTATTTCATTGGTTTGACTTTAGTTACCTTAGGAATTTCCACTAATTTCCGTCCCTTGTCACCAGAACACTCAGTGAAACACCTCCCTCTCCTTTTTCCACCCTCAGGTATTTATTTTCTGCACACTGTACACCCTACACAAGGCCTGGTTTCAAGCTGTATCCTGCCTGCTGTACTCACAACTCTTAAAAGCAAGGGCTGAGCAAGACCTTAGTGAGAATTTAAAGAATGTGCATATTTGGGGGGATGGAGAGGTACCCTAAGCGCCTACATGCCACCATTCTTAGCAGAAAGTTGTCTTGGTACATACCTACTTTCTTTCCTTGTCAATCTCCTCCACCCCTTTATTCCACCTACTTTTTTGAATAATAATTGTTAACACTCAATGAACATTTACTATGCACCAGACCCCATAGTAAGTGCTTAGCTTAGTTGTCTCCTTTAAGTTTTACAGACTTAATGAGGTATTTCTTTTATTACCAGACATTTTACAGATAGGACATGAATAAACAAAAGGTTCAAAAGGCTAAGTGAGGCCTGGAGAGATGACTTGGCATTTAAGAGTGCCCGTTGTTTTCGCTGAAGACCTGAACCCACAGCCAGGGGCTCACAACCACCTGTAACTCCAGCTCCAGGGGATCAGGTGCCCTCTTCTGACCTCCAAAGGTACCTGCACTCATGTGCACATGCTTACACATGGGCACACATGTGTACACACAATTAAAATAAACCTTTTTTAAAAATCTAAAATGATTTAGTCAAAGACAGAGCCATGGGCTAAACCCAAACCACCTGCCCTTATTTGAAGTTAGTGTTTTGTCATGTGATTCCTATTGTAAACTTGGATGATTGTTGCATAATGAGATGGGAATTTGAAGAGTACTAATTTGCTAATGACACCTCTGCATCTTTCCCCTGGTCTGTCTCCATAACGGCTTCTTATCAACTTGTTGTTCGTACTCCTTCTTCCTGTTTTAATTTTTAAATTTTATCATTGCAGGTATCTGATCAATGTCACTTTTGAGGGGAGAAACTTGTCCTTCAGTGAAGATGGCTACCAGATGCACCCCAAGCTGGTGATAATCCTGCTGAACAAGGAGAGGAAGTGGGAGAGGGTAGGACATGTCTTTTGCAATTCTTGAGCAAAGTAAAGGGGCAGGGATATAAAACTTTGAGCACATTAAAGGAAAACAGCCTCCTGGTTTTCATCTCTAGACATCAGGAACCAGAGATCAAAATTTTGTGAGCCCAAAGAAGCAGGGCCTCAAACTTGTATCTTAATATTCTTACTACTTTGATTAACCATGAGGTTGTTTTCTTTATGTATTTCTGATTATTGTTGATGGTTGTGCTGATTTCTGATGGTTGTGTCTGTTATCATGGAAGATGATCCACACGTAATATGATACAATATAACACAATTTGGTGAAGAAACCAAACAGGTGGTACAATTTAAAACGTGCATATTTCAATGCTCAGGAAGCCCATAAAACCTAATTTTTAAACAGATGGGTTGAAATGGTCTTTGATTGCAAAGTTGTCACACAAGGCTCTGATCATAATCTCCCTGGTACCAGTTTATCACAGGTGTTGAAATTCTACCATTAGAAATTAATTTCCACTAACATCGCTGCTCACTTGCTTGCCTAGTTCAGACCTTGGGGAACCATTAGCTAACTACGCAGTGCTTTGGTTTCTTCATCTATAAAATGGGAATAATAATATGTTCATATTATAGATATACGGATTAATATACTAATCTAACAGTGCCTGGTACACAGTGAGCATGCAGCAACCATTGGATTTAGTTGTTGGATTCCTGATTTAGTATCTGAGAGTGATCGCTGACTTTTTTGTGGGTATGCTTTTCTGGCATCTGTTCCCTTGAAACACTCTGACAAATGGTTCTGCAAATAAATAAGACCAGAAAATGTTACTTACAGCTTCTCAATCCAGGAGAACAAATTAATTTGAGAGTTCAGAGATGTCTTTAATTTTATTTAATATGACATTTCCCAAAATCACCTTATCATGAGACCATTTTGTTCATGATAATCTTACTCTATTGAAAGCATGCTGGGAAACTGATTTAAGACCAGTTCCAGAGACTCTGTTGGCCAGTTGGCTGAGAACAGGTGTCACAATGTCAGTACAGTTTTAATGTGAGTGGAAACTAAGTATGTTCAAAATTTTTTAGTTACTGTGACAAAACACCCGAGATAATTAACTTTGATAGAGAAATGGGTATATTTTAGTTTATGGTTCCAGAGTTTTCACTCTGTGGTCACCTGGCCCTATAGATTTGGATCTATGGTAAGGCAGATATCATTGTGGGAGCCTGTGGCAAAAGAAGCCTGTTCACCTCATGGTGTCTAGGAAACAGAGAGTGCATTGGTCTAACACTTCTTCAAAGGCACTCTCCCATGACATAACTTCCTCTCACTAGGTCTCACCTACAGATTCCATCATCTCCCAGTATGCCAGACTGATGACAAGTCATTAATGTATATTCTTTCAACCTTTAATCCATATAATTTGGGGGACAGTCAGTACTCGAACTGGCCTACTTCAAAGAGCAAGTAGCTAAGAAAAGAGACTAGAGGTAAACTCTTCACAATTCATAACCTTGTCACAGAGAGCCCTGGACAGCTAAGCTATTCGAATGCTCACTTATTGGACATTTGTGGCTCAGATAGTAGAATTTAAGACCTGATTCTTTATATTGAGAGCCCCTGGTCGGTCATATTATTGCTATCATCAGACAGAGCTGAAAGGTTTAAGTATTACTGATGTTCTTGATTAAGGGTTACCCTTCCTCCACTGAGTTTCCATGTGATCAGGAATAGTTGTTCCTGGCCCCTATAGTCCATCCCAATAAAGTTGCCTTTCCCTGCTGTCGAGATACCATAATGGCCCCTCACATCCAACAGGAACTTGTGTATGTCTCCAAAAGAGAAGTTAAGAACAGAGAATTCAGAAGATCCAGCTGGGATAGCTCTTATGTATTGGGGTCATGATGACTACTATCTCAAGCAGTTGGCATCTCACAATGGTCCTTAAAAAGAATTACTTAGAGGCTTGCTGAGTTCTCTTCTCTAGGATCCAATCTGAGGTCTGGGGCCCTCATCTTTCTAGGAGATAATCTTCCCTCCAGAGTTTAAGTTTTTTGTCTCATCAATTCTACCTGTTTTAGCCCTTAATCATTGTCCTATTTTAATGGACTTCTCTGTCCCTGCCTTTGTCCATCCAGATCAGCCACATACATGGCTGTTAGCATGAACTTACTGACACACAATTAAATTATGTATTCTTTCCCTGCCCTCAGCACTCTCAAGGCTATCATGGTTTATAGACTGGGTTCACATCTCATCCATTCTTGCATTCAGTGTTCTGTCCATCCTCCAAGGCTTGTCATCTTTTCCTCGTTTTCTACCCTGGGCTCCTTCTGCTCTGAGAATGTGTGGTGGTGGGCCTGCCCCATGTACAGTATGTCATGGTTCCCTTTCCTGGAATGAATTTTCCAATTAGACAAATCATAAGCATTATTTTTTAAATTTTTAATTGAATTTTTGTGTATTTCATACAGAACATCTCAATCTTAATCATCTTTATACCGCCTCCCCTACTGACACCCTCCCATAGCTGCCCCACTGGAATTCATACTTTCTGTCATTTATGTGAAGGCCTATTGTGTCAAGTTAGTGTTCCCAGAACATTCCTCAGTTCAAGTTCATCTACTGAGGTCTAGTCAGCCTACCTAGAGTCCCTCACTTTAGGAAGATTAGCTCTTTCTCACTCAGCAGTCATCAGTTGCCAATATTTCTTCAGCTAAGATTGGGGCCAGCTGTCCATTTCCCCAGTTCTATGCTGGATTTTTGTCTGTCATAAGTGTCCTTTGAACATGTTGATTCCTCCTTCTCTTGTTCTTAGCTGTGGTATAACATATCACTCCCTTATCCCCTATAGCTTCGATCACTGCTTCTATTATGACCTCATCATACCTGCCTTCTGTTAGAATTGTGTGCCTGCATGCATGCTCAAAGAGGGCAGAGACTGTATCTTTCTGTCCTTGTGCTCTCATGGTGATCTGGATGTATGCATTGCATAAAGCAGTTCAATAAATATTTGTGGAATGAATGAGAACTATTACATAATCAGCATCCAAAATCTATCATTAAGAGTCCAAGTTTTATTCTGTTGCCCTTGACAAATAACTGTTTTCTTTTAAAAGGGGAAATAAAATCTTTATGTAGATTGTTTATAGATCATATGTTAAATGTACCAAAGGAACTTGCTATTTAAAGAAATTCTGTGGTTAATCTTTTTGTCAAGCATGGAAAGGGGGATTGAGATTATAGAATAAGATATTTTCATACTGAATTGGTTAAACCAAGGAACATTTTTGAGAAATGTTTAGTGGTTGTTGAATTTATAGAGTTATGCAGCGCCCAAATTCAGAAGCCCTGGTTGGTTGGGTCACTCATGGACAAGGAAGAGTGGCAGGGACCAACCATAGCTAGATGTGGTGGATAGATTTCATGTATTCCACTGTTGGCTCAGCCCCCAAGATATCATTCTCAAGGTTCCTACTGCCATTCCACTAGGTCCCCTAGGGCCTAGGAGTACATGGTGAGTGCATGGCTAGAAGTGACCCTTCAGAGGGAATTGTTAGATAAATGAAGAGTCAGTATGTCTGGAAAAATTAGCTGTTAACTAGTGTCTATGGACTAGATGGGTAGGGATGAGGCTTAACATTCTATGGGGAAGGGCTGGGTACTGGAGAGATTAGATTACTGGGAAGAACCTGGGTTTTGGGAGGAAACTTGGGTTAAGAGCTTCCAGTTTGGTCACTAAGTAGCCATGTGGCCTGAATGGTTCACTTTTCTCAGATTGATCTTTCTTCATTTCTACAAAGATAGCATGGAATGAATTCTAGATCCTTCACAGCTCTAGGGATTAGAGATTCACACAATAAACAAAGAGAACTTTGAAAGGGAAATTGGGGTAGGAACTGGATTATACAAAGGAGCCCACAGTAACTCCAAGGGCACAGGTGTCATTGTCATAAAGGTAAATACCACAGTCAGGTGTGGTGGCCCACACCTTTGATCCCAGCACTTGGGAGGCAGAGGCAGGTGAATCTCTTTGAGTTCAAGGTCAGCTGGTCTACATAGTGAATGGCAGCCCAACTGGGGTTACAGAGAGACCCTGTCTCAAAAACAAAACAAAACAAAAGATAAATATCACATTCCCAGAAAGACCTTCCCTTGTCTTGTGACTTGTACTAAAGTAGCCACTCAGTCACCCTATCAGAACAGTTCAATTTAATTTTCTTCAATATGCTTTTTATCTGGCCTTATTTACTTCCTTGTTTGTTTGTTGCTTATCTCTTCACAGCAAGGTGGATTTCATGGGAACAAGGACTCACTCACTCCCACCATTGTAAACCTGATGGGGCATACATGGCTAGACATGACCATTCAGAGATAATTGTTAGATAAATGAAGACCTGCATGTCTGGAAAAGTTAACTGTTTTTAACTAGTTCACTTCACACACACACACACACACACACACACACACACACACAATCTCCCTTTAGACAAGGTGGTTCCTGGAAGAGAACAACCCCACTGGTACCTCCTACCCCCTTTGAGTGAGTGCTGCCGTGTCTGAAGGACTTGGAGAGTCCTCAGGGACCTCAGTATCCAATGGAGGGCTCTGTTGGCAGCTTTCACAAGCAGCTTCAGCTGGAGAAAGATTCATGACATCGTTGGCGTGAATCATGTGATGGATTTCACAACATTCTTTTAGACTCTTAAAAGTAATCATAAAGCTGCTTATAAATTTGGCTCCTTGGGAAAGGCTTCAAGTCAACACAACCTAGTTTATGGTTTTGGAAGTCAGAAAGAACTATGTTCAGTTCCCCATATGCCATTGATCAGCTAGATAAACCTGAATGAATGACTGATATTACCCAAATCTATTTCCCCTTAGTAAAATAGGGTTTTACATGAAGCCATTGCAAAGATTAAATAAGACTTTATAGTCAAACATCAGTTAATGGTGACTGAACCATAGTCAGTATTCAACAAATGTCAGTTGATAATCACCATCCTTCAAGTATATTTTTGAAGGAAATATTTGTACATGGTAAAAAGTCAAGAAGTACAAATTGGTAATCTAGTAGGAAAAAACTTCCATTCTGTGTCTTAGCTCGGTTCTCTGGGGCAGTCGTTGTCGCAATTTCTGATGTATTGCTCTGAAAAATAGTCCAAACACATATGCATTTGATATATTGATTCAACCTGCTTTAACAACAATAAAAAAATGGGATCTTCTCTTGGGAATCTTTAATGGAGTTCTGTATAAGTAACTGGTAAGAGATATTGGGGCTTAAACAGCAGAGATCTCTGCATCCGAATTATATTTATGAAAGCTGAGAACATCTCTCTGCTACCAAATGTGAAATAGGACAGTTTAAAAGCAATATAGGCTGAACCTGGTAATATAGGCCCATAATTCCAGTACTCACGGTGCTGAGGCAGGAGGATCATGAATTCTAGGCCAGATTGGGCTATATAGAAAGACCCTGTCTCCAAATCAAAAAACAAACCTGAAAATAAATATACACAGAAACACACACACACACACACACACACACACACACACACACACGCATGCATGCATACAGATATGGCATGGTGAGTTTGAAAAGGGTAAGAAATGCTGAAAAAATGGTACAGAATGGGCTCATTTATAAGACACTGTAAGTAGGGGACAGCTGCATAAACTTGCATTAAAAATAGTCTGGCACAGAGAAGCAGTTACAGCCAGCTTTCAGGCTTCTGTCTCTATCAGAACCTCTCATGATTTGCTTCATTGCAACTGCTATCTACTTCCATTTAATCGTTCCTAAAATGGGGATAATAAAAATGAAATGCGGTGGGGGTGTGTTCTGAGTAATGACCTCAAGAAATGATGATGGTGCATTTTGAGGCTCTAAGAGGTAAACACATCTTAAAGGGACTTTCTGGGCCAGAATTAGAGGAGGAGATTTAAAGTTTGTATTCCTGCCTATCTTCACAAAGACACCTGAGGTGTCCCTCCACGTGACAGATCTCCTTCTGAATAAAGATTGAAGCTGTCTCAGTTTTCCTGGGTCATTCTTAAATATATTTTATTAGTTTTTATTTTCTGTGTCTTACTGTATTGCCTGCATGTATATAAATGCACCCATGCTGTGCAATGCCTGTGGAGGTCAGAAGAAGGCGTCGGATCCCCTGGAACTGGAGTTATGGATGGTTGTTAGCCACCCTGTGGGTGCTACCAGGTCCTCTGCAAGAGCAATCAGTGCTCTTATCCTTTGAGCCATCTCTCCAGCCCTGACTGGGTCATTTTTTAGACTCCAAGAATCGATTGTCACCTATGGTTTGTGATACTGAGAAGCCACAGCCATGTCTTCCAGTGAAGGAGGTGCTAGGGTAGAGAGTACAGAGCACATGGTGCACAGCCTGTGATAGTAGTGATAGTACTGATGGGTTAATGGGTGGACCTATGGGAGGGAAGGAAGAGCCCAAGTTGAAAAGGACAAATCCCAAGGCCTTTAAGAGCAATAGAAATAGTGACAGATGCTGGGCGTGGTGACGCACGCCTTTAATCCCAGCACTCGGGAGGCAGAGGCAGGCGGATCTCTGTGAGTTCAAGGCCAGGCTGATCCACATAGTGAGTTCCAGGACAGCTGGGGCTACAGGGAGACCCTGTCTCAAAAAGACCAAAAAAAAAAAAAAACCCAACAGAACAGCACAGCAGGAAAGAAAATGCTGCCTGTATCTAGGGCCTAGCATGGATAAGACAAGGTAGGAGAGGCTGCTTCTGGTGGTCTTACACACAGGAGATGGCACTCCCTGCAGGTGCAAATGGGCCATGATGCCAGAGCTAAACCATCATGGTCATGATTCCCAGTGATCAATGAGGTGACACTGTAATAGATGCCAGTCATTGTTGTAGTAGATACTATTTGAAAGCTTCCAACTGACAGAAAGAAACAGCCTCTCAACCCCCTCATATGTACACTTACACACAAACTGACAGACTGTTCATGAGCACAGGAAGCACATATCTTTTCATCTCCATTGCCCTTCTACTCCCAGAATGGTGTGAGACACTGCAGAGAAGGCCAGGAAGTATTTGGTGACTGGCTAGATACACCTGTGTAAAACACGTGTCTATGTGTGCTCTCCCCAGGCTCCACAGAGGGAAGTGAAGGGATAGCACAGACGGTCCTAGTGTCAGAGGGATTTGTTCCGCACCTCCTGATACACACATTTGACAACATGCTATTTTACCGACTTTGAACTGAGTCCTAATGTGCTTCATTAGATTAAGGGATTAGAGAGCAGGATCCCTGGAAAAAAGCGATGGGAATTTGGATCGTCAAGGGGAAGAAGAAAAGGGGCAAAGAGGTGATAACTTACTCTCTTTAAATGTATGAAGAATTATTGTGCCAAGTGTGGGAATCAGCTGTTCACTTTCCCCTGAGACTAAACCCGAGTAAATGGGCTTAAGATCAAGCAGAAAGGATTTATATTGACTACAGAGAACTTTTCCTAATAGAGAGAAGGGTTGAGTTCTGAAACTGTTAACAACACCAGGGAATGACTTTGAAAGACCTCAGAATTGGATAAGTCCTCAGTTCTCTGTGATGTACAATTTTTAGTCAAAGCAGCAATGCATGAACTCTGTGACTTTGAGAGCTCCCTCCTCTTCCTCCCCTCCCTCCCCTCCCAAAAAAACATTCCTTCCTTCCCACACATAATTATTCAGCATTTGCTAGGACCCAAGGATTTCTATCAAATTAGTTTCCTAGTTTTCCTAGTGACTGAAATTGAAAGCAATACAGTAACAAAAACCCAAGTACCTTATAATAAGGATGGCGCTTGTGATGTTTTGTGTTACTGTAATCTAATCCTTCCCATCTGATAGGACCTTTCATTGGGGTTGATGATGACTGGTAACTAAGGACTCAGCAACTTATTTTACTTATGACAATAATTTACCAAAAGGACTACATAAGGGATTGCACATTTGGGGATGCTTTTCTGATTTGGGGCTACTAGAAGTCTTCACATGTAAGAGTTCCTGAGCCCTGGATCATCTGAGCTCTAGACCTTTCATGAGGTTCCAGGAAAGGCCACTAGGCCTGGAAAGGAGGAAGAAGAAAATTCGAAGGGGGGGGGGGGAGAAGGAGGAGGGGAGGAGGAGGAGGGGAAGAGGATGAGGAGGAAAAGGATGAGGAATTCTATTAACTACTGAAGTGCTGCTGTGCTTTGCTTCTTCATATACAACTGTGAAATAATTCAGAAACATGGGCAGGGTATATTGTGAGGATTCACTTCAGAAACATCGCCTCAGTGTCATAAGGAAACCTGTTACTTTGTATGCTAATTAAAAACATTAGGGAGTTATGTTCTTAAATTCACTTAGAGCTGATTTTTTTTAAAAGAAATCTAGTTGTTCTTAGATGCTTGGTACCAGTCATAGAATGGAAAGAGTAAAAAAACAGGATGACCTTGGCTGACTGTGCTGAAATCTGTACTTAATGGGGGCACAAAGCAGAACGGACCCAGGAGAAAGTGTTCCCCAAACCAAGGGGCTCCTATCCACCTTGTTTCAATTTTTCTGAGATTCTTATTTCATCACAGTTGTATGTGGCTGGACTCTGCATGCTCTGAACTAGTCTAATTCCTAAGTTATCATAGTTTTTCATTAGAGGCCTTTTTTCAAAGAAAGGATAGCAAAATTCATTTGCGATGTTTCTTTCATATTAAAAGGGTTTAGTGTCGATTAAAGACGTTTAAGGAGAGAGCATGGTAAAAGCTACACATGTCCACACATAAAAAGAACTAACGGTCGGGGATTCTTTTTCTGTTTACCATCAATCTTTATTTCTCTGCCCACTGTGCAGATGTGTCTATTATAATACAATGAGATGCAATAGAATTGGCAACATAATATAAACAATCTGCTACCTCCTTTTTTCTCTTACCAAGATATTGGAGACATACTTTGATTTTATTAAATTATATTCAAAATAATGAAAACTAGTAGCTGTCCAATTATTTTCATTGTGTGGATAAGACATTTATGGTGACAGGTTCCTTATGCTGAGATATTCATATCTGTATTAGATATGGACTTTAGTTTGTATATGGAAATAATTTCAGGGTTAGAGGTGATTCAACTTTGAGGCTGTCAGATTGCTTTTCAAGATGAGAAGAGGTGGCCAGTGTTTTCTGAAGGACACTCAGGCATGATTTTACTGATCAGTACAATAGCAGCTCTCTGTGGTAGGGCAGTATTCCAAAAATAAGTTGCCCAAATTTTCTCATCTAATGGTCTTTCATGTTACAAACCCTCAGTTTGGGAATTGCTTGGTTTATATTAATATTAATTAATTACTATTCAGTAACTGGCAGTGTATGCACAACACTGTGGAAGGCTTCCCTGATCTGTTAGGAGTTACAGAAACTTCTTCCTCTTGATCTTTTGCTTGAATATTCTAGTTTCTAATTTTATGTTTCTTTTCATGGGTGGTGGTGTCACCCAGACCGTGGTGTTGACCATGTGTTCTGTGTCTACAACTTTTATCAAATTAGTTTCATTTTCTTGGGAGTTGGAGGTTTGGACAATTCAGGCCCAGGAAACTAACAGGACTTCTGGGTGTGTGGCCGGCCTCCTTTTCTAGTGCTGTTCCTACTGTCTGGTTCACAGGCTACCCAGAAGAAGAGAGCATGTCTTTTCTTACATCACTGGAGGCACCACCTGTCCATGTACAGGCAGACATGCCCAGAGGCAGATGGGCTATTACAGCAGTGTGCCTTCTTTTCCTACATTTATGTATTTTCTACCACCTAAGCTACATTGTGCATAAGTTAATAGCATATTGACTTTCGCCAAGATGTGAAGTTTGACATTAAGGCTGTAAAATCTGATGGTCCTTCGTGTGTAAACATGCCTCTGATGATCTAGCTCTAAGAGATCTTATGCTTCATGATTTTCTACAGTGATGATGGACTTGAACTGGTCAGTCTCTCTCTCTCTCTCTCTCTCTCTCTCTCTCTCTCTCTCTCTTCTCTCTCCCCCCCCCCCCCCCTCAGAGCTGGGCAGGAGCAGGGTAAAAGTTATTCATGTCTGCAGAGAAGCTCTGACCTTGGCATGCTAACTCTGCTGAGCAGCCTGTACTACAAAGATTTAAGATGAAGCTTTGTCCAGCAAAGAAAATAGTCTTTAAAAATGAAAGTTATTAATTTAAAAATGAAAGTTATTAATAAAGAACATGGATACAAATCTCTCACAGAAGCTGCAGATCTCAGATGATTTGGGTGATTTTTATCACTTTCTTCACCAGAATGATTTCTGTTCATTTATTGTGATAAAGAGAGATGTTTGACCATGGCTGGCCGGATATTTTCAGGCTTTCCCTCCGTCGTCACATTTGGTTGTGTGTCTGTGTGTTCCCTGCTATTGTGAAACCCACACTGGGTCTGCAGGAGCTCCAGACCTCAGATGGGTTAGATGAACGCCCTGAAGGCTTGAAATGAAAGCCAATCTGTGCCAAGGAAATTGATGAGAGGGCAAATCTCATCCCAGAGAGGCAGGTAGAAGATGGGGAAGAAGCACTGGCTGGAGAACGAGAGGCTGGGAAAGGCAAGATCAGACTCCTGCTTGCTTTTTGGTGCACCACATTCTGGCTTATAGCAAACTCCCTCTGGATACCCTTTCACAGTTTTCCATTCTGAGGGTTTGCTGTAGGACATCTGAGGTCATGTATTTGGCTATTCCTAAAATATGTACTTTTTTTTCTTTATTTGTCTATCCGATAGGGAAGGGAGCTTACTGACAAACAGAAGTCCCCCTTAGGTATAATTTCTGGTGGGCATTTAAGCCAAATTAGGATTCTCTTTATAGAAAAGATTTTAAAAATCCATTTTCCCTATAGAAATTGTGGATAATGTATACATGCTAGAACAGTCTAGCCTGGGATTAACGGCTGTCAGGGGGATTTACTACTAACATATCTGATTTATTTGTATGTAACACTGGGCCATTTATCCAGAATTTTAGGGTATATGATTTTATTTTGATTGCTATCAAAATGTCAATACTTGTACACATAAGTTGAAGCTCAGAGAGGTCTCTCTCACAGTCACACAGCTAGGAAGTTGTAGATATGGGACTGTTGTATAGCTCCATTCATGTCCAGTATAGTTTTTGCCTCAACACTTAGAGTATATCAGGATAATAACCTCCAAGTGTAGCAATATGAGTGGAAATAATCTTGTGAAGCTGAGGACAGTTTATACCATTGAAACTTGTGGGCCTCACTATGTAAGGCTTTTTTTAAAAGTGTTGAGAAATGGTTCTAAGGAAGCAAGATGGCTCAGTGGGTAAAGGTGTGTATTGCTAAGCCTGCCGACATGAGTTTGATCTCCAGAGCCCACATTGTAGAAGGAGAGAACTGACTCCCAGAAGTTGTCCTTTGAGCTCTCAACAAATATGCTATGGTTTCTGTGTGCCTACAAACACACAGAGAGAGAGAGAGAGAGAGAGACAGAGAGAGAGAGAGAGAGAGAGAGTCACATGCTATACACATTAAATATGAATACTGTAAAAATAAAGAGTAGTCTGCAGTGAGCATGAATCTGTGGGGCTCATACTGAGATTGTGAATGGCCATATCTTCCTGTAATGTTGTTCTGAGGTTCGCTAAAGCAGAAGGGAAAAAATGGGGGAAGGAAAGAAAACTGAAAAAAAATAACAGGAGTTAAGTTTTCTTATATTTGTACATGCGTGTATCTCCAAAGTATCTGTTTTGAAACACACACACACATACACCACACCACACACACATACACACACACACACACACACACACACACACACACACACACACTCCTGAAGAACCTCTCTCTTCAAACTGGGAGGAAACAGCATGTGTCCTTGATTGACAAAGACCAGGCTACCTAGTAAATAGCTGTGCTGGTCCTCCTTCCTAGGGGATTTTTAGGAAACCATAGTCCTCTGAATTGAAAGCAGTTAAAATGGAGCCCCCATGGTGATAGCCCTGTGGCCACACTGATCAAAGGTCTGCTGGATGCACAGAAAAAGGATATTAAAATTTAGATTTGTTTTTATATGAAGCACAATATACCAAATATTTCATGAACTCAACCAGGGAAAAGAGGCTTAAGATCACATCTAAAACAAGATCCATATCAAACAAGATCCATCAAGTTAGAAAATATGTATGAAGACAGGGAATGGTGGTGGTACGTGTCTTTAATCCCAATACTCGGGAGGCAGAGGTAGGCAGATCTCCATGAGATGGAGGCCAGCCTGGTCTCCATAGCAAGTTCTAAGCCAGCCAGGGCCACATAGTGAGACCACATGATTATCTATCTATCTATCTATCTATCTATCTATCTATCTATCTATCTCTATCTATCTATCTATCTATCTATCTATCTATCTCTATCTATCATCTATCTATCATCTATGTATGTATGTATGTATGTATGTATGTATGTATGTATGTATCTATCTATCTATCTATCTATCTATCTCTAGCTAGCTAGCTAGCTAAAAGGAAATATGGGAGTGACTTTGAGTGAGTCAGAGAAGAAATCCATGATTCATCGTCACCACTCCAGTGTTTCCCCAAGTTGTGGAGTTTCAACTGTGGCACCTGAGTTAATTTAGCAGAGATGAGAATTTTTACTTTATTTATTCATTTTAGTACTTACTTTTTAGTTTGGGCAAATGATACTGTCTTACATTTACAATATGATGTGAAAAGTTTAATATACATCATTTTAAGAAGGAAAGTATTTCAACTATTACATCAAAAATGGTATAGGTGGTACATAGTGGTGGTAAAAAGTGTGATAGTGGGGGCTAGGGAGATAACTCAGCGGGTAAAGTTGCTGGTGCGCAAGCATGAGGATCAGAGTTTGGATCTCCAGAACCCACATAAAAGATGGTTGAAGCAGCGGTACCTGTCTGTAACCCAAGGACTCGGGGGGTGGGGGAGAGTATGAATCCCTGGAGCTCTCTAGGCAGGCAGTCTAGCCTAATTGGCATGCCCCACGTTCAGTGAAAGACCCTGTGTCTTAAAAGAAGATGGAAAGCCACAGAGGATTAACACACAAGACTGGCCCCAGCCTGTAACACTCATGCCCATGCACAGGCACACACACATAAACATGTACACATATATACATATGCCACCCCTTCCCACGATTATTATGGTGGTACTTGAATGACAAACATTTGGAAAATGCCTCCACAGTGCTGCCCACCGCAGTGCTCAGGTCATGACGTTCAGGGCCGGCCTGCTTTACCTTCCTCTCCCAACCTGCCTTTCTTCTTTTAACTTGCATTCTGGCACAATTGCAGCCAACCCTGCCTCAGTGTGGCTTCGTTTCTTGTGTGTCCATGTGCCTTGAGTTGTGGTCTTCCCTTCTCCTAGGATTCCTGAGCTTGTCCTTCCCAGAAGATTACAAGCCAAAGATTCCAAATATGACCTCTGCCTACATTTATTTATCAAAAAGAATATATTATCCATTCTTGTTCCACGTTTCTGTGCCTCAGTTTCTTCATATATAAAATGGGAAGAGTAACAGCACCTTCCTTAAACTATTGCTATAAAAAAATCAAATGAATTTTTAGTTCATGTGAAATTATAATGATTCATGTCTTTTTAAAAAATATTTTATGTATTATTTTTATTTTATGTGTATGCATGTATTGCCTGCTTGTAGGTAAGTGCACCCATGTTGTGCAATGCCCACGGAGATCAGAAGAGGCTGTCGGATCCCCTGGGATTGGAGCTATGGGCAGTTGTTAGCTGTCATGTGGGTGCTGAGATCCGAACCCAGGCCTTGTACAAGAACAACCAGTGTTCTTAACTGCTAAGCCATCTCTCCAGCCCAAATTCATGTCTTCTACCAAGCATTGTTGTGAATATACTGACTGCAATTTCACTTGAATGTAATTTAAACAAATGGTAAGACTACTGAAATTAGATTCTAGAAGAGAAGGAAGGAAATCACCACCCATGCACACACAAACACACACTTAGAACTAGGTTTGATTTGATCTTGAGCCATTGAAAATAGAAACTAGGAAGTAGAAGGTGGATCTTTGATGTTCTTGGTGCTAAATAGACAATGTACTGGGCATGGTGAGAGATGCCTTCTAATCTCAGCAATTGGGAGGTAGAAGCAGAAGGATCAGGAGTTCAAGGTCATTCTTGTCTATGTAGCACGTTCCATACCAGCCTGGGTTACATAAAAGCCTGTATCAAAACAATAACAAAACAAACTAAATGCAAATTTACAGTGAGAAAGCTTTCTCACTTCATTCTACAATGACTTTGGAGGGGGACTGAGAATACAGCTGTGTGATAGAGTGCTTCTTTAGTATTTGGGAAGACCTGAGTTCAGTTCCTAGTACCATGATAAATGAAAATAACAACAAAATGACTTGCCTATGGAGTTAAAAGTTTTGAGTCTTAATAACAAAGTACTGGAAAAAAATGTACAGTATAGTATATAGTTCTTGTGGGCACATCAGCCAGAAATCAAGGAGTATCCGAAATATCTTTAGACCAAACTACTTGTAGGTTTTCCATCACCATTAAACAACAACCCAAGCACATGAAACAATCATAAGTGTTTCTAAAACCTCATAATCTGTCCTTGTGCTATTTGATTGGGTTTAGTTTCACTGTCATAAATCACGATTTTGTGGTTCATAATAAAGGACTTTGCTTTCTATCATCTTTATTCTGAGGTGGATAGATCGGCTCATAGCTGTGAAGGAATTCCTTCCACAAGGGAAAGTGGTTTAATGACAAGACACAGCCAGGTTCAGAGTTACATGTAAAGGAGAAACTGGTGAAGTGGGAAAAATGAGTGACAGGAAGAACTGACACCTGACTGGTGCTTTATGGCCTGCAGACTTCAGTGGCTCTCAAAGGGTGGCCTGGTGCTTGAGCCTTGGCACCACCCAGGGACTTATGAGAAGCACTAATTTCGCAGGTTCTCCCCTGGAAGTTCTAGAGATGAGACCCAGAATTCTGAGTTTTAACCTATAAAACCCAGGGACAGTTTATAACAGACATTTCCTTTTCACATGAAGTATCTGTTTAATAGATATTTAAGTTGCCACTCTGTCCTCTGTTCTTTTTATTTCCTAGCCATTAAACTTTAAAATCAGACCAAATCTTTTTTCTTTCATAGCGAACAGAGGCAGCATCTTGGCAGGGCCAGGGAAAAGTTAAGGGCCGTCCTTCTCATTCTGGGAGTCTCTGAACGACCCATCCTCTTCATAACACAGAATAAATGCCTATTACACTAGCATCTAGGTATCTTCATTCAGTGACTATTTCCTGAGCCTTACCACCAAGCACTATACTAGGTATTTGGGGAGCAAAATTAAACAAGACCCACCTCTTCCCTGGTTTCAGGGAGCTCCTGTCCTGATGGGTGTAGTAAGACAGTAAACATGAGCAAACGAATTGGTACAATGTTGTCATGTAGATAGTGCCATGTGGTATGAGAGTAGTGAGATAGGACACAGTGGCCATTAGCCACGTGGTACCAGCCTCAACAGACCTTGTGGAAATGTCATTATTTTAGATAAGTTCCTAGTAACATTTGGGTGAAGTACACACAAACATTATCTGGAGAAAGTTTAACAAGTGACCTAACTAAAGTAAACATTGTTCACATTATGCCAATAGGCCCTCTGCACAAATTTTATATAGATAATATGCTAATGCCACAGAATCATCTCCATCCAAGGCACAGGAAAAACATGGTTAGTGTTTGATCTTTTTTTGTTATTGTTGTAACATTGCTGCTAGGCCTCACAGAATAAACTGAATTTTTATAATCATTTCAGTATGTATTCTTGATTTTTTTTCCAATGAAGTATGAATGTTCATGGTTTAATAAGAACCATGTTTGGGGCCAGGCGTGGTGGTGCACGCCTTTAGTCCCAGCACTCGGGAGGCAGAG
>NW_008329365.1:988875-1012631 GCF_000622305.1 Nannospalax galili
CTTCCCTCCTCCTTCATTCCTTCCTTCCTTCCTCCTTCCTTTCTTCCTCCTTCCTTCCTTCCTTCCTCCTTCCTTTCTTCCTCCTTTCTTTCTTTCTCTCTCTTTCTTTCTTTTCTTTCTTTCTTTCTTTCTCTCTCTCTCTTTCTTTCTTGTTCTTTCTTCTTGTTTTCTTTCTTCTTGTCCCCAGTCCCTGTTGGCTTCAAACTCTATGTGGTCAAAGATGATCTTGAACTCTGATCTTCCTACCTCTATCTTAACAACTTCTGGGACAACAAGCATGAACAACCCTTACCTGGTTTATGTGCTGCAGAGGATCGAACCCAGGGCTTTGTGCATGCTAGGCAGGCATTCTACCAACTGAGCTACATCCTCAGCCCTAGCTGTTCTCTGTTGAACTCCAGCTTTGTCTGTAGCTGGGAGTAATGACTGTAGTGAGCGTTTTGGGTGGGTGTTATACAGGTTTAAAGAGCATTGTTCCTCCTGAGTGCCTTACTAGAGCTTTGTTCATTTTGAATGCTACCCAGGATGGGGTGAATGAAAAATTATTTGGCTCACAGTTCTGGAAGCTTCAAAGTCTAAATTGGTGTGTGTATGGGGGGCGCATCTGGCACATAAAGTGGAAGAAGTTATCTCATAGCAGGGGGAGAGACAGAGACAGAGACAGAGAGACAGAGACAGACACAGAGACACAGACTAGGCAGAAGCATTCTACCCAGCTGAGATTTTCAGCATTCCAGATAGGAAGGAAAGTTAATGACAGTAATTGCAGTGGCATCTTACATTTGCACAAGTGCTAAATAAGGATCTAAAAGGAGGGCCTAGTCTCTTTCTGTTCCAGGGAGATGGCATTTTAGATTCTCCCACATCCCACCCCTGAAGTTAGAAACCACAGACTAGGCAGAAGCATTCTACCCAGCTGAGATTTTCAGCATTCCAGATAGGAAGGAAAGTTAATGACAGTAATTGCAGTGGCATCTTACATTTGCACAAGTGCTAAATAAGGATCTAAAAGGAGGGCCTAGTCTCTTTCTGTTCCAGGGAGATGGCATTTTAGATTCTCCCACATCCCACCCCTGAAGTTAGAAACATTCCCTCTCAGAGTGCAACTTGTTATTCAAAAAACTGCAGTGACCATACAGCAACTCCGCAAAGCTCAGGCAAGTCCTCTCTTTGATCCCCAGTGACCTTTCTTCAGTCTTTGAAAGCAGAACCTTCACCTCCATGATGAGGTGTTGGCTTTGCTGTCTATATCCAGTCAACTTCAGACTGATTGAACCAATATGCACTGAAGGACTTCTCTTTAGAAACCCCCGTGCCAGGTGCTAAGATGAAAACAAAGGTGAATAAGAAATCTCATTCTGAAGGAATGTGCTCTTAACAGAGGGGATAACATTACCTAGGCAGAGAAGAGTATGGGGTGGCAGGCTGCAGATGAGAGGATTCCCAGGGATAAGATCCATATGTGCTGTGATGTGCACTCTTGGCAACTCAGGTGGGACTAGTAAAGGGCAGCAGGGATGGCATGTCACATTTGAGATGAGCGTGTGAGAAGTCCAGCTCCTATCTTGGTTTGTTCTCTCGCTCTCTCTGGTATTCCTTGATATGAAAGAAGCTCATCACCCTGCTGTAAACAGGCTTGCTCAAGTGGGGAGTGGCTCTTGTCTCTACCAACAGCCAGCAGAGATCTGAGGCCTGCCACCTGCCAAATGGGTGATCACAGAAGTGAGTGCCCCCTGACCAAGCCCTGAGACAAGGTCCCAGGCCCCACTGAAACCCTCATTATAGATTTGTACAGAACCTTGAGCCAGAGAATCCAGTTAAGGTGCACCTAAATTTCTGACCCATGGAAGCTATGAGATAATAAATATTTGTACTTTATGCTGCTAAGTTTTGTGGGAATTTTTTCACACAGTAATAGTAGATAATAAATGGAAAGGATTTACAAATTGAAAAAAAAAACACTTTGCGTTAATGGAATCAGGAAGGGATTTGAGATTGATTTTACAGATGGGCCTTAATTGGGGTGGTTTTTAGGGGTGGGTCACAGTTGATTGAGAAGGCTATTTTGGAAAGAGGTATGTTTTTGTTCATAGAATAATAGGCTTTCTAACTTGTCTGAATAATAGATACAAAAAAGAGGATAGTTATTTTTAAAGAAGTATTAGGAGGAAGGGTGGATTAAGTAAAACTTCTTCAAGCATTCAGAAGCCATGGATCATGAGAAGGTCGGATATAATTGTGACTTCTATTCAGAAAATCTGTCTTGTGGCTGTGAAGGACTCAATGTACTAGGACAACCATGGCCCTCCTCTGGGGCTGGGTAAACACTGCGCCCATGTGCACAGGGTGCAGAGGAGGATAGAGAGGGACGGAGCAGTAGGAGAGAATGAATGTGGAATATGTTGAGGAAAATAAGACAAAGACAGCTGCCCTGAGCATCAGGCACTGGGAAGATCATGGGATACCTGGCTATAAGAATACTTAGTGATGGAAGAAGGGATTTCATGGGTTCCATTTTAGGCATCTTAATGCTGAGTCATTGTTGGGTGAAGACAAAGGAGAAATACAAATTTGTGGTTCTATTGGGGAGATGCCACAAAAATTCAGATTTGGGAATGTGCTCTGTGGAGGTGATGACTGAAAGCCAGGGAAAGAAGAAACCAGAAGATCAAGGTCGTATACTCTAGACCCTGCCTGAGGGTAAGGGAAAAGGTGGTGGGATTAGAGGACAGGGAGAAGCTGGCACTCAGGGAGTTGGAGGAAAGCCTTGTGCAAGGACAGGCAGCTTTAAGGAGACACAAGGATGCCGAGCAACCTCACCAGGGACCTCATACACGCACTATCAGATGGCATGTCTCACTGGGTCTCTCTATATAGAGCAGGTCAGGCAACCAGACAACAATGGTGCCGTGCTCATCCGCTCCTTGGATAAAGCTCAGACTGTTCAGGGCTTTGAGAGTTTAAGGAATGGTTGGGTAGAGATACCATTTCACTCAAATACAAGTTTTTGTTTCTTTGTTCTCTAGTTTTGTTTTTTTTTAAGATTAAGTTTCTTTGAATGACTGTCTGCAAAGTTCTAATTCTTTATATAAAACACCAAGAATACGTCTGTATTTTCCTGCAAACAGTGTCTATGGCCTTGATTGAATATTTCACAGAGGAAAAATTCATTCAAATTGACAGTTTCAATTGAATAAATTTCTTTTTAAAAATATTTTTATTTTGTGTGTATAAATGCATTGCCTGCATGTATGTAAGTGCACTCGTGTTGTGCAGTGCCCACGGAGGTCAGAAGAGGACATCAGGTCTCCTAGAACTAGAGTTAGGGATGGCTGTTAGCCACCATGTGGGTGCTGGAAATTGAACCTGGGTCCACTGCAAGAGCAGTCAGTGCTTTTAACTACTGAGCGCTCTTCACTGAACTAAATAAGATTTAAAACCCATTCCTCTTCTCACAGCATCTTTCCTGATCCTGCAGTCTTGGCCTATTTTAATTTTCCATTATGTTTGTTTATTTATTCATTTGTTGTAGTCTATGGGGGGAGGCTTGCACCATGATGTGCATGTGCAGGTCAGAGGACAACTTAACAGGAGTCAGTTCTCACACTCCACTTTATTATGTGGGTCCCAGGAACCCAACTCAGGTCATCAGGTGTGGTATAAAGTATCTTTGCTCACTGAGCCATCTCATTGGCTATATTTTGGACTTTGTTGAGACACTTTTATTACACAGCCCAGGAAGGTCTTGGATTCTTATTTCCTGAGATTCTCCTGCCTCAGTCTCTCAAGTACAAAGATTGCAGATGTACACCACCACCTTGGCTTTTCCACTGCTAGTCCTCTGCTCTTCAAAGCTCTGTTATTCAACCAGGTGACTTACTGGCTACTTAAAAGACTATCTTAATGCTAAGATCCTGAAGGAGAAAAATGATGTACACTATGGTTTTGATGTTTCCCATTCAGTCATGAAGTCTCTTTTGGAACTTAAAGGATCTTGTTCCATTTAATGGAGAAGAGATCCATTTCAAAGTGTGAGAGAGTAAGACTCACTCTGAATTCCATTATCTAGACATAGATTGTTTAGATCTTAATTTATATTGTTTCCTTTGTCTTTGTACATTAGAAATGCAGTTTATTGAATATATATGGATATACTTTAATACAATTTGGGTCTTATACTTCTGGTTTCACAGTCTGGTTTTATTTTTTTAATTGGAAACATGTTATGAGTGGTGTATCACTAAATATATCATTAAGATATGTGTTTACCTGTTATCTGTTTACTTACATGTATGTATTTATGACATGACCTTGTATGTCTGTTCATGTGTCTTTAAGTATGCGTGTGTGAGCAGATGTGCATACGTGTGTGTATATATGCATGTGGAGGTCAGAAGACAACTTTGGGTATCATTCCTCAGGCACTGTACACCTGTTCTTTGAGCTGAGGACTCTCACTGGCCTGAAACGTGTCAAATAGGCTAGACTTCCAGCCTAGTGATCCCCCTTGTCTCTGCCTCCCCAGTGCTGGGCTTATAAGCACATGCTATTATGTCCAGCCTTTTACCATGGGTTCTGGGGATCAAATTCATGTCCTCGTGCTTACAAAGGAAGCAATCTATGCACTGAGCTTTCTCCCTTGCCCTATGACATGCTCTTTAATCCTTGTCCCGCCACACCATACCCACCTCTGTTCAAAAGAGTCACAATCTTGACCGTAGCATGTTGGCTCAGTGCATGGACAGAAGGGAGGCCTGGCATTTGCTGATTTCTATCCTCTGCATCATTCACTTCTCCATGAACTGCTGGAGGAGAATATGCTCACAGGTGCCTCAGACCACCAAGACACCTGCCAGTGTTGGCTGTTTCCGTATCGGTAATGTGAACTCTGCTCCATCTCTAAGCAGTGCAGCCCTCCTGGGACGGACGTTGTAGCGGCAAATCTGCCTCTTGATGCTCTTTCCTAAATGCCTTTTTAAACATGCTCAATAATAGATGAGCACCTGGGCCCTTCTTCACAGAGGAGAACTTGAGCAGCTTTTAGAACATAAAAAAGCTATTTGGCCCTTACGAGCTGATTCTTGAAACATCCCAGTTCCACAGGACACTACTTAATAACCATTCACTCCAGGACAGCAAGTGGCTCTCCTGGTGCCTTTTGTTGCTCTGTTTCCTCTTCATGTTCCTTTTTCAATCCTGAATTCTACTTTCTCCCAGTCTTTGCAGCCAGGTGGCTTAGAGGTTCTGAGTCCTCTCACCTTGTTCCCTCTACAAGGTCCAAACAGGACATCTAGACCTAATTTAATCCATCTTCTGAAGGCTGGAAAAAATCCCTTAGTTCCCTTCTAAGAAGTTCAAAGAATCCCTGGGTTTAAGTACAGGCTTGGATTTTCTATGTCATATTTTCAGTGACATCTATTTATTAATTAGAGAAATTAGAGAATTAGTTATAGAATTGCTTATTTATTTATTTATTTATTTATTTTTGTCTTTTTGAGACACGGTCTCCCTGTAGCCCTAGTTGGCCTAGATTCACTATGGCGGCCAGACTGGCCTTGAACTCCCAGAGATCCACCTGCCTCTGCCTCCTGAGAATTGCTGATTTGTAGAACTTTATTTCCAACACGGAGAAGCTCAGTCACTTGGCTCCATGGACTTTGTTACCAGCCACATTTTGGATTACACTTGGAAGGGAGGTTGAATTTTTCCATTATCTTGATGCTCCTGCCTTTTTAGCAACTCACAAGTAATAGCAATTACCAGTGAGCATTCTTTGTTAGAACTTTGCTACTGAATGATCAGAGAAATACCCTCAGCTATCTTTGCCTTGTGCAGTTGGATCATTTGTGTCCCCTCCACAGTGAGTAAGGCACTCTGGTGTGTCACAGCTAAAACACAGGGAGCAGCACCCAAACTTACCACCCCACTGTAAAGCAGTCTTTCCTTTTCATCTGTTTCTGGATATCATTTAGCAACTGACCATTTATGATTCCTCTCTTCAAAATTAGAAATAATGTATAGGGCCCAGTGGTCCTTTATCATCTTTCTGTACTTTGAAATCACTATAGTATTTGAGAATGAAGTCATATGTTCATGCTCCAGCTTACCATTCATTCAAGACATTTTAAATTTACTTCTATGACCTGCAAGATGCAGTTTTCCAAGTAAATACAGTGGGGAAAATAAGTAGAGGAAATGGACAGATGGGAGGGGGGATGCAAAAGAACAGATGAAGGAAAGGATAAAGGAACACACTGCAGGAGAAGCAGCCTGGAGAGCGAGGAACAGCACACACTCTCTCCAGGGAGGAAGCAAGAAGCAGAAGGAAAAGGATCAGATTTGAGAGTCCTAGCTCATGCCAGATCTTCCATATAAAGTGGGCTCTCTAAATAGGGACCCTGATTGAGAAAGAAAATGCTAGTAATAACTAACATGACAGTCTGCAATATGTCAGCTTTTACAGTTCAGACACTATTATGAATAGATCACATTCATATCAATTTATATTAACCATCACAACATCCCTATGGAGTCATTGTTTAAGATTAACAAAAAGCAATAATCAGTCTCAGGTGGCCTTGAGTGTAATCCCAATGGTCAGGCTGAGGCAAGTGAAAAAAAATTTGACCCAAAGATACACACAAAAAGAAGATTGCAACAATACAGCTTATGAACTCCTTCAAATGTCTCGTTGCTTCATGGTTTTTCTGGTTTCAATAGTGAGCCCTTCAAAATGATAGACAGTTACCACCCACTCACTTCCAGCCTTCTGGATTTCCAGAAGTGTGGTCCAACTAGACATGTACAAATAGTAGTGACTCCAAGTTAGAGTGTTACTGTGCTGCATAAGTTCATTTGTCAACTTGACGTACTGAGAAGAGGGAACTTCAATCGGGGAATTTCCTCTATCAAGGTGTCCTGTGGGCATGTCTGTGAGTTGTTGTCTTAATTGCTAATTTATATGGGAGGACCCAGCCCACTGTGAGTGATGCCACTCCTGGAAAGGTTGTATAAGAAGCAGGCTGAGCACAGACCAGGGAAGAAAGCCAGTAAGCAGTGTTTCTCCATGGTCTGTGCTTCAGTTCCTGTCTCCAGGTTCCTGCCTTGAGTTCCTGCCCTGACTTTCCTCAACAATGAACTGTGATCAGAACTGTAAGCCAAATAAACCCTTTACTCCCCAAGTTGTTTTTGGTCAAAGTGTTTTATCACAGTAATAGAGGAACCAAACTAAAACAGTTACGGATTGATTTCATCCTTTCTCTGTGAAGACTTGCACTATCAAGCCCATTTTCTCAGTTTGAATATTTCCATGTTTCCCTGGGCTCCTGGCTTCGCTGACCATTTCTTTCACTTATAAAACCTTCAGGGAAACAGCCAGAACCTGGAGTAGAGCATCTTCCTGACCCTGAAAGCTGTTCTGATACCTCAGTCTGGGTGGGCTTTGTGGACCTAATGGCAAATAGTTTTCTCCATTTTAATTGCCTTTGTAATCAGTGGGTGGGGACACTAGGACCTTGGTTCTCTGAATAGTACCAGCCCCTCCCCCCCGCCCAGCCAAAGCCAAATACACCAGCTGGACGATGGGAACTGGACTCTACAGCTTTTAGCAGTTTGCACTAAGAAGAAGAGAGTCAGCACTTGTGGTACGGAAGATCTCAGGTGAAAATAAACTGATAGAAACACAGCCTGTTGACTAATTAACAGTAAGCAGTCCAGGGAGTCTGATAAGAACACCCTGTGCATCTTCACCTTGGTATCACCCTGCCAGGCTATTACGTGTTAGGCAAGAAGTTAACCAGAGACCATCCGCTATAAAGCCAGTGACAGTTTCTTAAAGGATGTACATCCTGTCAAGATTTTCACTTTGGTCTTTCATGGACAAAAAAGCAAGTGGGATTAGTTAACTATCTTTGAGGACTTTCGTTCTTGTTTCTGCTTCTCACCATGCATATTATATTTTCATATATTTTCCTAGAGCTTCTTTGCAAAGGATCTAGGGAAGCCTTTCTTTCCCTTGCCACATCCCCCTTTTCCTATCTGGGCCCTGTTGTGAACTTCTCATTACATCTCTTATCATGATAATTCCAGAAATAACATCTACCTCTTCTATCCACCTTTTATCTGAGGACTCCTATGGTACCCCTCTAGCAGCAAGCAGCCATTCAGCAGCCCACCTCTAGCCCAGCATCCCTCTGCTCTTGGGTCACAGAGGGAGTTGTTGTAAACTCAGTGATAGCCTTTTTGTGTTTTGAGAGACAGAGGAATGCAGAAAGGAGGTGACACAGTTACATAACCCACTTTCTTGTGTGTGATTTATGATGAATATCAGATATTTAGTCCTTGGCTCAGCAAAGAGAAAGTCTTGTATAAAGGAACCATGGTCTATACTACAAAAAAAGGGAAAGAGGGACAGTTAAAGTTACCAATGAATATGTATAATTAAGACTTGCCTGATGAAAGTAGTTAGAGATGTTTACTTGACATAGTTAATGTGAAGTCACAAAATGCAAGGTCCCACCATATGTACTGATGAGCAAGCTAGAAGCTTCTTACTGGGTTAACATTGCACTGTGTGTTTCCATTATAGCTACTGTTCTTAAGGCTCCTGTGAGTTCGAGCACATGGTCAGTGAGTGGGCATATTAATTGACGGCTGGCACCTGGCACTGGTGATCTCTGTCTTCCACTCTGTGCCTCTTTCCCTCTCTGTCTCTCTTTCTCATTACAGTTTCTCTGTGCTCTGCTTCCTTCTACCTTTTCCCTTTCATCCTTTCTCTCATCCTCTCTGCTTTTATTTATTGGTATACTCCAGAGTCTTCAGACCCACCGACATGGCCTTTAGGTATGGCACACTAAGAAACAGCAGTTTTCAAATGTGTATGCCCAGATTCTTCTCATGAGTCTACAGCTTAGTGTTCATGTACTTTCTTGTGTATGTGTGTGCCTGTGTGTGTATGAGTGTGTATGCAAATATGTGCATGTGTACCTGCATATGTACACATCTGTGTGTGAGTGTATTTGCATATGTGTGCATGTGTACCTGTGCATGTGTCTCTCTGTGAGTGTGGAAGGCAAAGCACACCCTAGGGTAATATGCTACAAGAGTCATCCAGCTTGGTTCTTAAGACAGGCTCTTATTGACTGGGAGGTCACGCATTAGGCTATGCTAGCTGGCCAGTGAGCCACAGTGATCTTTGCAAGCACAGGTTGCCACCATGTTTGACTTTATTATAAGGGTTCTGAGGATCAAACTCAGGCCTCCATGCTTGCATAATGAACACTTTACTGACCAAGAAGCCTCCCCAGCTTCCCCATTCCTTCTTTTAATCATTTACTTTTATGTCCATAAAGACACCAACCCCCGACTATGCTTTTCTTGAATTCTTTCAGGCTTCACAATCCACCTAAATATTTGAAGTGGAAACCTGGAAAACACTAGGTGATTCTTCTTTCTCGTCTACCCATCTTTTAGTGCCATCGCCCTCTTTTTATTTACTCTTATTGCCTTTGTCATTTGTTGCATGAATTACTGCAATTGCCTCCTTCCCAAGCCTGAACTCACCCTCTTCTAATCTATCCTTCACACAGTGTCAGATGGATCCTCCTAAGACATAAAATTATTCATGGCAGTTCTCTGATGAAAACTCTGCAATAGCACTCCAGTGACATGGTGATAAAAACACAAAGCCAAGAAGGAGTTTAATCTTCATTTTCTGACTCAAGACTCCTGCTTGCCTCTTCACTCCCGTTTTCTCTCATTTCTCAACTCATCCTCAGAGTCCCAGCCATTAGAAATTGATTACAGTTCTTTGACTCTACTGTACTCTTACCTCCTTCCACTGACATGTGGCTTCCATTTTGTTTAAAGGAGTCATATTTCTCCTTTCTCCTTCAGACCCGTTCTACTTGGCTAACTTTTAATGACTCATCGAAGGTCAGTTCAAACATTGCCTCCTCTGGTGAGCTTTTCCTGACCTCTCTGCAGGCCCCATTAGAAAGTGATTATATGTGTTCTGAAACTAACCAAGATACACTTGATCTATACATTTATCACACTATATAGTCAGCCCTTTATACCCACAGGTTCAACCAACCATAGATCAAAAATATCTGTGAAGAGAAGTTGTAACTGTACTGAACATGTAAAAACTTTTTTTTTGTCATTCTTTGAACAATACAGCATAGAACTGTTCATATATCATTGACCTTGTATTAGGTATTGTAAGTAATTTACAGGTCATTTAAAGGCTACAGGAGGGATATTACATGTAAACACTATTTGGTTTTCTATAAGGGACTTGGACATCTGTGGATCTGTGGGTCCAGGGAGGTCTGGGATCCAGTTTCTCACAAATGCTAAAGGACTGTTGTATTACACTCCTTATTTTTACCAGTTTCTCTTTTCTAGACTATGAGTTCTGTAACAGCAAGAACGGGATTTTCAGTCTTTATATACCTCATACATAACATAGCCTGGAACATAGTATATGGTCAAAATCTTGCATTGAATGAATGCATGCATGAAATCCTGTATTATCTCACTTAATCCTCACAAGATCTTCTGTGTGAATAGTATTCCTATTTTCAGATGAGAACACTGAGATATGGAAATTTTAAGTAGCTGGCTCAGTACCACAAAAATACCAAGTCATGGAGCCATGTGGTTCTGAGAAAACCTTGTGAAGAACTGGCATGAATCCTGGACTGATTTCTATTTACTGACACTCCAAGACAGTTTCTGGTGTAGAATGGTTCTGACTAGGTTACAAGAGTAGTAATGAAGAATTCATGTTAAGGAGCTTAGGATGAGACCTGAGGTGAATATTAAAACCAGCAATAGATTCTGAAATCCAGTGGATGGACGGACATTGTATTGTCATCTATGTTAGTCGCTGAATTTCAGTCAATGTAAAACATAGTACCAGTCAACCCGCTGGCTGACACTCACTGAGCCACTGTTTATGCTTGGCTTATTGAAGAATATAAAACACATAATGACTTTTTAGATGGAGCTCCCCTCTCCAACTTACGTCTCCCCGCCCCAAGTAGTTAAAGTGCATACATTTCTTTCTCAAGTAGGTTGAGGAGAAGATGTTGGATTCTTACCTGTTTGCATATGATGGGTGATTGACTGTTGATCACATGCCCACTTTAATAGGGGACTGAAGTATTACCATTGCCCAGTGATTCTGTCTGACTGTGGCCCTGTTCCTTCTGTACATTGCTGGGTCCACATTGTCCTTTCTCCTGACACAGGAAGTGGGGTCTTGCCACCTCTTCCCTTTTCTTAGGACGTGACAGCCTTGTGTGGCATACTTCCCAAATGTTGGGTTAGGAACTTTAGACTCGTTCAGGTATAGCCTTTTGAAACAAAAGGGTGTTCTTGCTACCTCTCTCAGTCGCTTTTCTTTTGGTGCTGGTGATGTTGGGCTTCAAACTGAACATTGCTCACTCGATGGACAAATCCCATCCACTGCTCTGCAAGATATTAAAAAATAGGAAATAAAAGATCTTATTCACTCTTTAAGGTAAATAGCATTCTCTTAACAACTTTTACCAGAGCTTTCCTGGGTGCATTTATTCTCTTAAAACTCCTGTGTACCTACTATATGCCAGGTACTCAAGCTCTATTGTTCAGTAACAACAATACAACAACAACCAACAACAACAACAAAAGTTTCTGTCCAGAGGGAGTTCCTAGTCTCTTTGGGGAGACAGAAAATGATGGGACTAAATAAATTATACAGTATGTTAACTACAGATAAGTACTAAGATAGAAAATAAAACAAGGAAGGGGGCATGGAATACTGTGATCAGGGTGTTAACATTTTAGATAATGTAGTGAAGTGAGACCATACTGAGACAATGGATTGGGAATTACTGTATCAAATGAAATAACACTTATGTCCCCTTTGCCTATTATGTCAATTTTCTTATTAATGTAACAAAATATCTGACAGCTTAACAAAGATGGAGTTTCAGTCCATCGTAGTGGGGAAGGCATGGTAGTAGGCAACTGATCACATTGCATCTGCAAACAGGAGGCAGAGAGAGATTAATGCTGTTGCTCAGTTCACTTTCTCTTTTATTTAGTCCTGGACCCTGGTCCATGGTAAGTCTTTTCTCCTCATGTAAGCCTTTCTAGACATTCCCTCATAGACATACCCAAAGTTGTTTGTGGTGATTCTAACTCTATAGTCACGTTGATAATGAAGTTTTACCATCACACCTGTTTATAATGGTGGGCAATACTTCTTTGTTTAGAGCTCATTGCGGGGAAAAGGATGGCCAGCAGATTTCTACTTGTAGCCCTTAGGATTTTATTGTAAAAGCAAATCAACACACACAGAGATATTTTGTCTTTTCAGTCACAGTGCCCTATCAAGATCTCCTGAATTTTACTGAATGAGAGAGGACCCTTCCTCCAGGGTTAAGGGAAACTTGATACTGTCATAAAAGAATAGAAGAATGTATGTTAACAGGTGGAGAAAAAGACGTGGGAGACAAGATGATGCTATGGAAAAAGGGAATTTACACATTGGTAGGAATGATGAGACAGAATAGTAAGATGAGGGAGCTTCAACGTGGAAGAGTGTAAACAAGAGTCCAAGGCTGGACTGGGATTGCCGAGAGATAGAAAAGAGTTGGAGTCTATGGGACCCGACTTCCAGGAAAAGGAAATTCTTTCTAGTTCATAAGAAGATCTCTGTATTAGTTACTTTTCTGTTGCTGTGATAAAATACCATAGTCTAGGCAACTTACAAAAGGAAGGAGTTTATCATACTTACTTACAGTTCCAAAGGGGGGAAGAGCCGATCATGGTGGGGATATAGCAGGAGGCATCCAAAGCAGAAATTCAGTGCTCACATCTTCAAACAGGCACTGCAAATGAGACAGGCTGGAAATCGTCATAGTTATATACTCTCAAATCTTGCTCCCAGGGATGTATTTCCACCAGCATGGTCACACGTGCTAAAGGTTCCATGACCCTCCCCAGACAGTGCCACCAAGTGTTCAAATACTTCAAGTCCTTTTGAAGGACTCTTCCATTGAAACTGCCACAAACCCTAAGGAACAGTCAGTTGAAGGACAGTGCACCTGTTACCCAGAAGGCACATAGTAGACATTTACTGAGGGCTTGCATTAAGTAGGCACTAGATGTCAAGAAGGGACATACAAAGATGCACTTAATCAAGAAGCGTCAAGCTGTGTCAGGTGATGAAGTTATTTACATCTATGTGGATACCTAACCTCATTTTTTACAAACGAGGAAATGGAGGCCCAGAGTTATGAAGGAACAGTGTGACGCTCGCCACTGAGTTGACAGTGAGAAACCTCTTGCTGATTATTTGCTCACAACCCTTTCTTGGAATATTTACCCCAAATAGTCTGTTGTCAGCTGATACGCAGCCTTGATATACATCCATGTCTTTCAAATTTGTAATCCATTTATTCCAAGCTCCCTGGGTCTACCGTGAAAAGCTGCCTTTTGTCAGGTTAACATAGAGATGCCATTTACTGGCATCATCACCTGGAAGAGCTGAAATGTGCATTAGAAAAACAGACCCTCAGATTCCTATAGTAACGAAAGCTATTGAATTGTGTTACAGCATTTCCCCAGACAAGATTCCACTATGGCCTGAAAAATGTTCCCTTCACTAAGGACCAGTAATCCTGCGGAAGTACTCTTGGGAGCCATAAGCAATCGGTTCTCAATACAAGTTCCTTCTTTTGCTGTATGTTAAAAAAAAATGAGAGTAATTTTAGAGGAAAGCCTCGGATAATCAAGGAGAATAAGACTGTTGAGGGAAAACTAGCTTGCCTCGTGTTGTTTGTCTTTTCCACGTGCTTTCTTGCACTCATTCCTTCCTTTTAAAATGGTTGGAGTTTTGAGTCATGAATCATGCTGTCCAGGGTAACTACAAACTTGCCATGTAATCAAGGTTGACTTTGAACTCCAGAACTTTCTGCCCCCATGTCCAAGTGCTGAGATTACAGGCATACAACACCACCCTAGGCTTAAGAAAAAAAAGTCTGGAGGCTAGAGAGATGGCTCAGCAGTATAGTTCTTGCAGAAGACAGAGGTTCGAATCCCAGCACCAACATGGCAGCTAACAACTGTCCATAACTCCAATTCCAGGGGATACAACAGCCTTTTCTGTCCTCCGCAGGCATTGCACGACACGGGTGCACTTACCTACATGCAAGCAATACACGCATACACATAAAATAAAAATAATAAAATATTTTTAAAAGTTGATCTGAGCATCACTACTACATGCAACTCTGCTACAGGATTTTCAATCACCATCCTGTTTATTCCTAACAACCCCTCCAGGGTCAGTAACAGCAGCACCTGAAGATGAGGAACTAAACTCAGAGACAGCAAGTAACGTGCCCCAAATCATATAATTAAATTACCGAGAAAGCCCAGATTCCAACCAGTGTATAATTAAAACAAGTATGTCTGCCTCTTGGGACATTTTCTGCAGGTTATTTCTTTTTCCCCTCTATCCCTTGCGATATCATCACCCAAGGCATATATGTTACAATTAATATTGTCATAAATTAAAGAAGATGCTGGACTCTCAAGATGTTCTGATGTTCCGAGGGCTCCAAGGCTCCAGTGCCTTTTAGATATTTAATTTCACATGTAATTTAGTTTTCTTTAACTAGCTCTCCAGAGCCTCCAGGGCCAGGATTTACTGTCCATAGTCCGATAGCCTCATTCTGCACTGACTGTGAATGTCTTTTTCTTGAAAGCTCCAGAAATGTTCACTAATCTCTTACTCATTTTCAGCTGGACCCTGCCTATCGTCATTAGGTGGTGATTGCAGCAACTAAGGTCTTTCATCTGAAAACAGACTGCTTCCTCTGAGGCAGTGAGAGGGAATTTGATATTCTAGGAAGTCATATAGCAAATGACAGCCTGTACCTCAGGCCTTTCACACCTGGCAACTGGTCTTCAAAGTGACTTGCCATCACCTAACCGACTGCCTGAAGATGAGGGCTGGCTATAACCTTCACTGTCACCTGCTCCAGAGGCAAATTCCAAGTATCTGGAAGGTTATAAGGTTAGTGAGGCACATGCTTCCCTGCCCTGCTGGGTTGTAGACCCCAGGAGGGTAAGAGCTACATGGAACTCACATAGTTTCCCGCACAGCCCTTCAGCCCTAGGCCTTGACAGCTGAGTGCTTTCTGAAACTGAGCTTCAGAAGGAGAACACTGTGATGAACTAGCCGGAGCTGGGCTTTATGCTGCTCCCTATATGCCACCATGTAATTTAGCATGTCCAAATTTTGATGCACCTAGTTTATTACAGTGCCAGTACTCTAACCAAAGCACACATAAAATACAGTCCAACTCATCCCAACAGCAGACAGGCCTAGCCAAGCCTAACCAATGAAATTTCAGCCTTTATAATCCACATCAAACAAACAACCCCTTAGATATCTGAACCAATGCTCCCTGACTTGTCAAATTCAAAGTCAGTTTGCTCCCAGCGTCTTTCATCCAACCCAAACCAATAGTATTAAAGTGAAGCTGTGGGATTCATTGTAATCAGGCATCAACCCAAAGCACAGAAGCTCATTCTCAGGCTCTGGGCTTTTGTCTCCTAGTATTCCTAGAGAGAGGTTCATGACTGTGATCCTCAGAGCTCTTCCCCTGGTGGGGTAATTCTCTTTGGAAGCTTCTCATCTAATTCCCCTATTATGGTTTGAATATGAAATGCTCTCCATGGGATCATGTATTTGAACACTTGGTCTCCAACTAGTAGCACTGTTTTGGGAGATTGTAGAACCTTTTAGAATTAGAGCTAAGCTGACAGACATAGGGGCTAGGCTTGAGGGTTATGAGCTGCCCCACTCCAAGCCTAAACTTTGGTCCACCAAGATGTGAGGAATCTGTCCTATAAGCTTTTGATACCCCAGACCTAGTTGAATCCATGCTGCAGTAAACCAGTCCCAGCTGCCACACTTTTCTACCACAATGGACTGTATTCTGTAAACCATGGGCCAAAGTCAAATCCTTCCTCCCTTAAATTACTGCTTTCAGGAACTGTATTACAGCAAGAGGAAATTAATACAGAGGACAGTCATCCAGTTCGTCTTTTATTGGTATGAGTCTGCTCCATTCTACTGTTCCCTTCCTCTTCTCTTTTGATATCTTTAGGGATGTAAGTAGGCAGCTTTCTCTAACATGGAGCACAGGGAAAGGAATGCACTACTCTGATCTTTAATTTTTAACTTCAATATAATAAACATTATAGATTCATTATTGCCCAAAGTCATTTCATAACCCATATTAGTAATGTTGCATCAACAATAGCAATGAGGGGCTGGAGAGATGCCTCAGTGGTTAAGAGCACTGGCTGCTCTTGCAAAGGAAACAGGTTCTATTCCCAGCACTCACATGGTGGCTGACAACCATCTCTAACTCCAAGTCCAGAGGAATCTGATGCTCTGTTCTAACCTCCACATGCATTGCATGGCACGGGTGCACTTACGTACATTCAGGCAATACACTCATACACATAAATCAAAAACAACAAATAAAATATATTAAAAAACAATTAATAGTAATTAATGAGAAAGGAAGTATGGAAGGCGCGCGTGTGTGTGTGTGTGTGTGTGTGTGTGTGTGTGCGCGCGCATGCGTGTGCATTCTTTAGAGCTTTTAGCCTTCTGGGCTTTAATGAGACTTAGGAGTTTAACTATGAGTTCTGTTGTTTACGTCTTGTGTCATCTTGAATACCAAAGTTAAGTAACTTCTCCAGAGCTTTCCCTCCTCGTCTACGAAATGATGTTCTATCACAGCATGACCAATTCCCACAAACCAAGTAAAAATAAGAACATACTTGGCATCTCACAGTTTCTGAGAGTCAGGAGTTCAGGCATGGTCTTTAGCTGGGTCATCTGCTTAGGGTCTTATGACAGTGCAAACTGATTAACCATGCTGGACCCTCACCAGAAGGCTTGGGTGAGGAAGGATCTGCTTCCAGACTGGTGTTGTAGGTCAGCTGGATCCATGTTCCTGTGATTACTTGATGAGGGTTCTTACTGGATGCTGACTGGGGGTACCCCTCAGATTTTAGAGACCATGTCCACACCCTAGCCACGTGGCCCTTTCCATAGTCAATTGAAAGCACGATCTTTGCTTCTTCAAGGTCAAGTAGGGTACTTGATCCTTCAGTCTATTAATAAGAAATTTTACATAACATTATATAATCATATAGTGACATCATACAGTCTGTCATTAAAATGTAACCTAGTTAAGAGAGTGGCACCCTCTCACTTTGGCATCTTCTGTTGCTTAGTGACAGATACAGGGGAGGGGATTACACAGGTGGTAACTGAGTAGGTCGCCTTAGGGAGTATCTGCTATGACCCACCACTTTGAATAAGAGTGAGAATTCAGTGAACCAGTCTCTTTAAATCAGGTAAAAAAGAGCGTCCATTCGTTTCGGTCTGTGTACATGAGGCAAAGGTTCTAAGAAGCTTAGAGAAGATGTCTCAGAGACAAAGGATGGACTAAGAGTGGAGAGGATGATGCAGAAAGAGCTGAGCTAGGAGCAGGTAGATGGTTATGCCCAGAACCCATCATTGGAAATATTGTGCACATTTCTTTAGGTTAATTTTTCTGTGATTTGAGGAAGAAGATCCAGAGGTGGCTTTTCATGATTTCCTTTTGTATTAAGTCCTTCTTTGTTTTCCTAAGCAGCTCCTACAAACTCTTCCTTTTTTATATTAGAATGTATTTTTTTAAAAGCTTTTCATTGTCTTAATTTGAGTAACTAGAGGAATGTATAGTTTTGAGGTGAAGGGATGGGATTGAGTTTCTCCTAAGTACTCTTTTCTCATAGATCTTTCTCTTTACTCTTCCCCAGAATCCACAGCTAGGCGTTTAGATTATCTTCCTTTTTTCCATGATGGGTGAACTTTTTTATTTTTTGGTAGAAACTACCTTGTAGTAAATTTCAAGATCAGTGAATTAGAGGGGAGTGATGTTAGGGAAATCGAAGAAGGAGTTCTTGGTGTCTTTCTTCCTACCTGGAGGTGTCAGGAAGCCAAGAGCGAAAGAGATGAAAGCTTCAGGATGAGGGGAGGACAGACGAAGGGAGGAAAGAAAGAAGTTGGCTTTGTAGAGATTGGTACAAGGTGCTTGACCTTTTCGAAATTATGAATCTTTACCAATCATAGGGCCAAATATCTTTGAGAAAATAGCCTTTATGTGCTTCCTAATGAAGATAGTTCAAATATCCTTGGTGGTAGAAAATTTGTAATAGCTCGGTTTTTTTTTTTCACCAGAGGCTAAATTGATTGTCATTCATCACTGATAGTCTTCCATTGTGTGATGAAACATTTTAATTTAGTGCTGCTAGGATGATAGTATTTTCCTTTGGAGCCTATACTGAGTTTGAACAATAAGTTAAGTGCCCATACGAAAAGAGTTCAGAGCGCTGTGTCCAAACACCGAAGTTCAAGATGCCACTCTGCCATATGTAAGTTTCTTGACTCCAGTCACCAAACCAGCTTATGCCTCATGTTCCTTATATTTCATGTGAGAATTTTAAATAAAATATTAGCAGCTTGCGGGATCATAAAGAAAAAAGGAAGCCATCAGTCAACCTAACACATAGCCAACACTCAGATATTGAGAATACATAGAGAAAGAATAAGTAAACAAATAAATAAACATTTTTGGCTAATAATTTCTGGTTTTGAGACAGGGTCTCACTCTGTAGCTCCAGATGTCCTAGAACTCAATAGATAGCCTAGGGTGGCCCAGAACTCAAGATGATCCTCCTGCCTCAGCCTTCTGAGTGCCAAGATTATAAGTGGAAACCACCATGTCTTGCTCTCAGTTAATAAATTCTAAACCATATGCAAATATAGCCCAACCCTTACTTCTTAAGTGTGTTCAAATTTATAAGAAAATAAATAGATCACTGTCATGGGGAAGCATGTAATCAAAGAATGCATATAGTAATTTCCCACTAAAAATAATTACACCCTTAATTAAGAGAAAATCATAGCCTCTTGTTTCTGGAAGATGAATCAGCGGTCATCAGATCTAATCCCCTCATTTACTGATGAGGACCAGGTCTAGGCTGAGAGGGGTTAGATGACTCATCCAAGGTCATAGAGTAAATGGCAGAAGTGGAATAAGATGGCAGGGCCTTGGTCTCTCACTCAGCCTTCCCCCATCAGGGGAAAGTATATAAAAGATTGATCTCCAAAAAAAGGTTGGTGACATAGGTACTAGTTTTTATATTCAAAATAATGATTTTTTTAAGGAATAAAGTTATGTTTTCAACAATGAGTTTGATTATTTAAATTTCACTTATTTGGAAAGACAGCATTGAATTGCTAAAAATGTTGCAATTTCTATCAGAATGATCCTAGAATCTTGAGAAAAGGCTTTATATTTTCTAAGTTGAACTTTATTAAAGCACTTGTACACATACTTCTTGACAAGGAAGCAAATAAAAATGGCATTGCATAGTGTTCAGTCCTGGACCCGCTTCTAGTTAAGATTGTCATCAACGACTTGGCTACTGCAGCAGCATGCTCATTAAGTTCTTAGATGAGACTGAATTTAAAGCGGAGGCTAAAGCCTTGGGGGATGCTGTTAGAATTGGGAATGGCCTCCACAAATTGGACAGGTAATCAGAAGCTAACGGGAAGAAGCTGGGTAAAGACAAGGGCAAAAAGGGAGTCAGGATCACAGAGAAAATTAAGAGGAGAAGAGTGAGGCACGGGACTGGCAGGTCAGGCTGAGAAGTACCAGAGATCTGTGAGTAACCATGAGCCTCAAATTAACATGCTGTAATTATGTGTCATGAACCAGCATTTGCTACAATGCAAGCTGATCTATATATTTGGGGGCCCTATGTTTTCTGAGAAGGAAAAACTATGACTTTGAAGCATACATACACTGTTTAACCCTAAATTGTTCTCCTTATATTTGAATGGTCTCTAGCAAAAAGTAACACAAAACTTCTAAAGAAATGTTTCTCTTTTCTGTTGACCTGGGCAGGTGAAGAGTTTGGTCCTTACGTAGTTTACCTACTTTCCAGGTAGGCTCCTTTTCAGTCTGTATTTGATTCCTGGAGGTACAAGGAAACCTGATCACTCCTTGACTCTAAGCTCTTATTCCAAAGAGATAGTTCAGAATGGTCCAGAAGTATTTAATATTGGTGTTACTGCTATTTAAAAATGCGTGTCATTGGAATGTTTGAACATTCTGTCTATATGCAATACCCTACAGTGTTTAATTATTTCTACTTAAAGTTGGACTCAGCATAGAGAACCATCAGCCATGAGAGGGTATGGGTATGGATATGAAGCTGGAACCAGAGACAGCATCTCTGGAGAGTAGCAGAGAAGATATTATCAGTGAGTGAGAGGAGGTAGGGTTAACCACAGCAGAATAAGAGATGGGACAGACTTCTTGGTGTCCTACTTCCATACAAAGTCCTAAACTGAATTTCCATTGGTGTACCCAACTCAATACTAAGACCTACATGTAAGTAGAGTTGGTACTGAGGCCAGGACATAATGGGTACTTGTCCAAGGGCACAGTGAGTGGAGGAACTAGGATTTGAGCCTAGTCTATATGCTTTTCCCATCTTTTTTCTTCCAATCCAGCTAATTTGCCCCAAAAAATACAAAAAAAGCAAGAAAAGTTAAGGCATGACTAGGCAGAAAAAGTGGAGGAAAGTGAACACTGCAAATTTAGTAAGTGGGCAGGGATGGAGAACGAAAAGAGAAAATGAGTTTAAAAAGGAGAAAGAGGAAGAAGACGCACAAGGGTAATTACAAACAAGAGTGGGAATCAGAGCTATAGAGGAAGGAAGGGAAATGGGACTCTGCCATACAGGACGTGGTATGTGATAAGAGACATACCAATATTGACTGGATAGCCTTCTTCCGTGACACACTCTATTTTCCTGGCTCTCCTTCAGTATTATCCTGTTGAGAACTTCATAATGTATAAAATAAAAAAGAATGTGAGTGTCTATTGGAAAATGAGAGAATGATTAAAAGAGCAATAACTTGGACACATGGGGCAACTTGGAAGGAAATGGGACACTGGACAGTGAGCAGTGACCCGTTAGGAGTTTAGGGGTTAGGAAAAGGTGACTGCTGAGAAGGGGAGACAGCAACAGGTACTAGAGCTAACCTTCTCCATGTTCATTACATCCTCTGCCTTTGCAGGATCTTGTGATTTTACGGTCTGCCCCAAACTATCCAGCACTAGGCTCTTCTGCCCAGAACAGGTTGCCTCTGTTGGTGAATCAAGGGTTGCTCCTCAGATTCCTCTGGGGTCTTTAGTAGAATAAGCATGATGCAACCCAGACTACCTTTCCTGGAAACAAAATAGTTTCAAGGGAGACAAAAGGGTCACAATTTTGACACTGCAAATATTGGCTCAAGTTATACAACTTTTCTGGACATCACTCCCCTTTTCAGTAAATGGAGGCAATATCACTTGCCTCCCTGGAATACAGGCCCTCCTCTGCATATAAGGGTCAGTGGGTATTTCCTAAATTTCGTCTTTCATTTCTCTGCCTTCCCATGCAGTATAGCTAGGGCACAGAGGAGTGTTAGTCTTCTCCAAGAGCTGCCATAGTTTGGAGAACTTGGCATGGGGGACCGAGATCAGAAGTTGAGTACTGTCCACGAAATTCAGAGACGTTCAGTTGCTAGAGATCAGGGTAGGACAGAGATTACCTTGCTAAGATCACCAGGAATATCCACTTGTCTAGGTAATATGCTTTACCAGAAGCTCCTTTTGTTCCCCTTCACCAAGTGGGTCTTTAGAATTTACTTTTTTAAAAAATTAATTTATTTATTTTTGTCTTTTTGAGACAGGGTCTCCTTGTAGCCCCAGCTGTCCTGGAACTCACTATGTAGACCAGGCTGGCCTCAAACTCACAAAGATCTGCCTGCCTCTGCCTCCCAAGTGTTGGGATTAAAGGCACATGCCACCACACCAGCCTGGAATTTATATTTTTAAGACAGAACTGTTTTGAAACGAGAGTTCAAGGGCTGGAGAGATGACTCAGCCGCAGCAAGAGCACTGGCTGCTTTTGCAGAGGACCAGGGTTCAGTTTCCAGAACCCACATGGCAGCTAACAACCATTCATAATTCCAGTTCCAGGGAATCCGATGCCCTCTTCTGGCCTTCCAGGGCATTGCATACACCAGTGCACTTACATAATGCAATTCCTGCCTGTCTATGTGTCCATAACACTTGCTGACCATAAATGTAATTTGGCCTTGATTTAATTCTTTCAGACCTCTAAATATATTGATGCCATTTCTAGGTATTGTGGGATTCTTTGCAGTGTGTTACAAGAGTTCTTTCAGTTACTTTGTGAATCATAGTGTGTGAAAAACAGGGTCAGGAGAAGTGTCCTTGTCTTGAAACTTGCCTCTTGAGTGCTTAAAGCCATTGGAGATGAGCTTTTAGACCAGTTTTGTTGAGCAGACCTGGTTTGTCACTTTTTTCTTGCATCATCTTTGGCTCAGGTCAAGGAGTGCATAACTCTCACCATCTGGGACAGCAAAAAGATGACAGCAGGTCTCTTCTGAAGAGCAGAAACCTTCCTTACCACTTCAGTGACAAGTCTAGTCTTATTTCTTTACATTTCCTTTGTCATTCAGATATGCATACTTACTTACGGGTCAGTGACATCATTTGGACTTAAACTCTTGACAAAGCTCGGTCTCAGAGAAATAATTTATTGATTATTGGTAAGTAATTAATTAAAACATTGGACTTCTGTATTTGATACACGAAGCAAACATAAAGGAAGACATGTCTTGAAATCACTGATGATCTGTTTGAATACGCTGCTTACTCTTTGGAGCTTCCGTGTATATATTAAAGCCCCAGGGAACAAAAGTGGTGAATCTTTTCCTCAGGTTTTCTCTTTACTTTTTGATTATGAAGGGTGGTAATTTGTTAGTTTAGGGAAGGCTTTGCATTATGATTATTGTTATCACTTTGAGAAAATGCTGACTAAGCTGTGAACTGTTTGCTACAAATGCAAATGAAAATGGAAATGGTGACATTTCCATTTGCTGGCAGATGCCAAAACTTTCCTGGTGACAGATTAGCGCTCTTAAGAAAACCAAAGGATGCTTTTCATAAGGAAATATACACAGGTACATAATTAAATCTTTACTTTTTTTAATTTTTAAGTGAGCATACAATGTAATAGTTTCATCATGATGTCAATACTTTTCTTCATGATCTTCTTCCACCCACTAGCAGCCCTTTCAATTTCATGTCATGTATCCTCTACTGATCTCTTTTATCACCCCCTATTAAGATCTTTCCCCACTTCTAGTTTAATGATCTATGTCCATACCCTCATATACATTGGTGCACATATAAAATTAAAATCTACAACCTGTGTATCAAGAAAACATTGCTTTTGTCTGAGTCTGACTTCTTTTGCTTTAACACAGTGATCTTCAGTTCCGTCCATCTTTCTGGAAATTGATGTCAAGATTTCACTTTTCTTGGGGTTGCAGAGATGGCTCAGGGGTTAAGAGCACTGACTGCTCTTGCAGAGGACCTGAGTTTGGTTCCCAGCACCCAAATGGTGGCTAACAACCATCTGTAACTCCAGTTCCAGGGGAATCTGATGCCCTCTTCTGGCCTCCATGGGCATTGCATGACATGGGTGCACTTACATACATGCAGGCAGTACAGTCATGTACATAAAATAAAAATAGTAAA
>NW_008329365.1:1012733-1023389 GCF_000622305.1 Nannospalax galili
AATAGTAAAATATTTTTTAAAAAGATTTTACTTTTTATGGCTGAATAAAACTCTAATATGTATATGTTCTGCATTTTCTTTTCCATAGATCAGTTAATAGACATCTAGGCTGGTTCCATTTTTAGCCAGTGTAAATAGTACAGCAATAAACATAGATGTGCAAGTATCTCTGGGGGAGGACATAGAGTCCTTTGGTTCTGTGCCTATCAATAGCATAGCTAAGACATAGTTCTATTTTCTTACTATTTTTTAATACTCTAATTTTAACATGCTCAGTATGGGCCAAGTGTCATGGCAGAAAGTTTATAAGGGGGAAAGAGACATAATCATGAATGAAGGTTCACCCTTCAGAGTTCAACTTAAGCATCAGTTGCCCAAATCTAAGTTAGTTCTTCCTCTTGCACATGACCCTGAAACCCTGTCTTTTTTCTTTTAACATTCAAGACCCAGTTGTCTGAATAAGCTCAGGGAAGACAAGTTTATACTATCCAAAGCCTTGACTTACAAAGTCTTCTACAGGTCCATATTTCTCAAATTTACACATACAGTTTGAAATATTCACCTGAATCCTGAAAATGCTCACTGAATCCTGAACTCCTACCCTTACTTGCTTTTTTCCTAGGATGTATGGTAGAAGTCTCAAACTCGTTTTATCTCCAAATTTGATTTTTGTCTGCAAGTCTTGTTTTCTATGCTCTGTCTCATTTTAGACAATATTCACTGAGAACTTTCTATACACCAAATATTATTCTAAGTGCATCATAGACAGTAACTTATTTAATATTTGCAATAGCCATGTAGAGTAAGTTTTATTGTTAGCCCCACTTTACAGAGGGTAAAACTGAGATTTAGAGGAAACTAGACTGAAAGTAACCCCATGACTTCTGCTTACTGGGCACCTGCCAGTCACAGTCACACAGAGTCATGTGTGTCAGTCATGTGACCACATCTCACTGTAAGAGAGCCTGGGAAACAGATTCTATCTGTGTGCAGACTGTTCCCAAGTGGCAGATCTAGACATTCATCTTAGACCATTACAATGTCAATGTCTATGTTGGCTCCAGCCTAATCCCTATTCTATACAGGACCTGTCTTGGTAAATGGCAGGCACAAAACTCATCTCAACTCTTTTCTTTTCCTCTTTCTCTTTTTCATTCCCTCTCCTTCTTCCTCTCCAACATCAAATTAATCAACAAACATATACTGCATGCACTGCATCTGGCCAATTTATGCCCCCCTCCTCACTCACTTCTTTGACTGCTCTGGCTACCCAGGATCAGTTCCTGATGCAGCAGATCAAATGATCCTTTCAAAATGCAGTTCACACCAGTCCCTTCCTTCAAACCCTGCAGTAGTTTCCCACCAAGTCCAGAAAATACAAAGCTTTGCTGTGGCTTCTCTTTACCTTGCCAGATTCAGTGTCTCCCACCCCACCGCTCCAACCTGGCTGAGACACTGTTCCTTCTGCACCCCAAGCAAAGTCTCCTCACTGTCATTACTCTTTCAGGGTCCACCTTATCTAAATGTCATCATATACCATCTTCTTTCCCACCTTTGAGTATCTTAATCACAGCTCTCTCACTGATCTTTTACTATACAGCCACATGCTTCATAGTAACATTGTGGTCAGCAGTGGGGCCACACCTATGACAGAGGTCTCAAATATTTTATTACTGGGGCTGGAGAGATGGCTCAATGGTTAAGAGTACTGACTGCTCTTACTAAGGACCTAGGTTCAGTTTCCAGCACCCACATGGTGGCTAACAACTATTCATAACTCCAGTTCCAGAGAATTCAGAACTCTTTTCTGACCTCAGTGGGCATTGCACACACATGGCATACTTACATACATGCAGGCAAAACATACACACAAAATAAAATAAATTCTTTAATTTTTTATAGATTTTATTTCCTAGTGACATCTTCACCATCTTGTTCTTTATAATTGTATCTTATGGTGTTCCTATAATGAGGAAATCACCTAACAAACGTGTTGTTAAGTAACAGAAGACTTTATATTGGCTAATTATCTCTCTCTTCTAGAATGTGAACTTCTGGAGGCAAGGAGGGGCTAGTTCATGATCACCATCCTCCCAACCAAGTAGCTATAATAGTCTGTTTTCTGTTGTTATAACTGAATACCACAGGCTGAGTACTTCACAAAGAAAAGAATTTTATTCAATTCATGGCAAGTTCAAGCTTGGGTGACTGACTGGTAGGGACTTCTTGATGGTGAGGACTCTGTAGAGTCCAGAGGTAGCATAATCATCACATCACCTGAGCGTCCTAGCTCAGGCTTCTCACCCTTGTAAAGCCATAGTGCCATCAGATCAGGGCTCCAGCCTTATGGCTTTAACATTAAAAACTATAGTTGGATTAAACTTCTATCCTTTAAATACTTCACAATGGGCATTAAATTTCAATATAAGTTTCAGTGGAAGCATTCAAATCAGAGCAGCTGTGTAGCAATCTTTGCTGAATGGATGAATGAAAGAACTAGTGTTCTAAGTAGAGGTTTAGGTATACACCGTCCTGTCTGAGTTTCTTTCTCCACCACAAAACGCCATAGATACAAAATACCTTTCCCCACATAGTGTGTGGGAATCCAACGTGCATTCACCTCCTCTCTTCCACTAACTGCCTTAATGAAGCAGAACATTGTTTAAAGTGAACAAATGGCTAGATCCAGGGCAGCAAGTGCTGAAGCCCATTTTCACATAGCTGGTCGTCCTGTGCTTGTTGTACACCTTTTCATGACTACCTCTATCTGCTGTTTCCAGCAGACATTGCAGACGCTGGGTGTCTGTTGATTCCAATTAAGAAAGTCTCTTTGCAGAAGAGCAGCAGGGGGTTGTAAGCACAGCTGCGTACTGCAGTCCCATCTTCCTCTGCTCCTCCTGTTATCTTGAGCTGATAAAACACTGCTTGGGAAAGGGAGGGGAGCATAGTGAGGAGGGAGCAGGTCAGTATTGATTCCTCACCCAGGGAAACTCTTAAAGGGGGTCTATTGATGTGCTTCTTTTGTAAGCCATGGAGAAAATGCAAATGGCCCCCTCTCGTTCTATTTCCAACTTACTTTGTGACTCTATCCCCTCCTCTCTCTGTCAAGACTTTACCTCCATATCCCTTAAAATTCTATATTTTTAAGCTTTCTCTCAGCATTGACAGCCCATCAGACTCTAGAACGAATATTTATGCTGAGTAAAGAGTTAGTGTCGTGTTTGACGGATCCTCTCTTAGCCCAGACCTCTGAGTGAAACCTAACACTTCTCAACAAGGACCAGCACTGAAGTGGTCTCCATAAATTGGCTCGGAGCCATTGGTTGAAAAAAAAGGACCCAGAGGTCATAGTAGATTCATTATGAGATTATTGCCCAAGTCCTGCTAAACTGTCTCATACCCTCCAGTAACACTCATCCTAAGCATAGAGTTCCCTGTCCACTGTTCCATGGAACTCTAGAAAAAACAAGGAAGTAGCCCTGATTCAGAAAATGAGATCTTCGGTAGTAGAGGATCAGTAGTTGAGATGCAATGGAACAAGCTCACATAGAGAAAGCCACTGCCAGCATCCCCCGGCCTCATACATCTGCACCTGTCATGTTTTACATGACTGAAATTGTATCTGCTCATCCAAATTTGCTTCTCCTTCTTCCCAGTGCAAACAGTTGGAATCTGCTTCTCAGCCTCTCTTACAGTGACATGTGGCCACTTGACTGACACACGACTCTGTGTGATTGTGACTGGCAGGTGCCAAGTAAGCAGAACTCATGGGGTCACTTTCAGGCCTGACCCATAGAATCTTCCCAAACAAGTTCAACCATCAACTATGCTCTGTCTCCATCACATTATCTGAAATGTAGACAAGTCCCAGAGACCTTGGAAACCTTGTATTGAAGGCAGAGGAACAGGGTTGCCATTGGCATGGGCCCCCAAAAGGCTGCACAGGAGCATCTGCTAGAGTCATGAACTAGAGATCAAATTCTGATGTGTTGTAAGTATACATTTTACAAATTGTTACAGTAGTTAGCCTACCATAGCTAACACACATGATGCCATAACTTGTTCTTTGGCATACAGATTTCTTCCTCTCCATTTTATTATAAGCTCCTTGAAAGCAGAGTCTGCATATCCCTTTCTGTGCCCTTGATAGAACCTCCCTCAGCGACGAGCACAGGACATGTGATCAGTAAACAACTGCTAGTCAGAGTTTATTTCTACCTTTTATTTTAGGGTGTGGTAAAACAGGAGTAGGAACACAGCCAAATCATACATGGGTTTCTCATTTTGTTTTGAAATCCATCCTGGGTTTGAAGGATCTCTTTTGTATGGAAACAGCCCAGAATTGACATGGTCGGTGAAGTGTGACACACATTTTTTATTATCTGTAAATGGATTATCTGCTATGACCCAGCTCATCCATCATTTTAGCACCTTCCTCCTGTCAGCAGCTGTGTCGTGGGTGCTAAGAAGGGGCCCAGAGCCAAGGAAGAATCTGAAACAGATGGGGGTGGGCTTGGGGGTGGTGCTTGTGTCACTAACTGGGTATGAGTTGTGAATACATTCTGCAAGTCTAATAAAATGGTGATTATCTTTTTTCCTATTATAAGCATCTTCTCATTGATCTATTCTGATACATAATCAAGTGTTAACAATAGGAGTGTGTCAGTGAAGACTAGCCAGGGTGCTGAATAAGCCCCGTCATAGAAGCAAAGGAAACTATTTCAAAATGAGAATTTATCTGTTTGGTATCAATTCTCTTTGAGCAAACAAAAGGCATTTGGTTTCCACCAGCTTGCAGCAGGTCAGGCAGGGGATGCATGGTAAATATTAAAATGCTCATTAGAAAAAGGGATGAGTTTTACCCTGCAGTTCCTGATGGCAACGGAGTGTACCCTGCCAGCTTCTCTTCCCAGTCCAGGGCCGTGTCCTCATGAAGCCCATGGCCACCCTTACCTCACACACTTTGTTCCATGACTTCAGACTCATTTTGGATTAAAAAAAAAATGATTAGGACTAAACCAGCAGTTCTCAAATATGAGGACTCAGGCTGGTTGAAACTCAGGTCTGTCTGGTACTCCACCACCCCTAGGTATGCTGATTCAGCATGTCTTGAGTGAAGTCTGATCATTATCATTTCTAATAAGTTTCCAAGTTACTACTGCTGCTGGTGGTGGTAGTTTGGGGGACCATACTTTGTGAACCCCTGGTCTGAAACCTTCAATCAACCTCACTCATATAGATAAAGGAATCTGCCAACTTGCACAGGGCTGAAGCCTTCTAAGGTGATGACAGTTCCAGAACTGAGGTCAATAGATAGGATGAACACAGACGCTCAGGCGCTCAGTGAACTGTTGCTTCACACCTTGGACCCTCTTTACTGCCCCCTTTGCTGCTCCCAGTGGACAGTTTGAGTATCCTTTATCCAAAAACCAGACTGGTGCTTAGATTTGGGTTCAGTTCAGATTTTGACTCTTTGTGGTGTATTGCCCTCATTTTTCAGTTGTAAAATAAAGACCTTTCAATAAATGAGTGACAGTGACTATGAATTCTGGTGTCACACAGGACGATACTGTTGTATAGATTATATCCTGCTCTGGGTTAGAGTTTTAGAAGAAGAATTTTGATGGTGAGCAGGTGACTATGATACAAGCCTGACATTCTCTAAGCTAGTAACAGAGCCAGATCAGTTAGGATGCATGTGTCCCTCCCCATGGAGCTACACCTTGTCTGGCTGTCTCTCCTCCAGCCTCCAGCCCTCCAGTCTCACTGGACTCTTTGCCTTGACCCCTTGCTCTATTTATATCATATTCTAGTCACTGTGTGGCACAAAGTCACTTCCACCTCATTAACAACTTATGCTTAATTGGGCTGAAGATGAGGCTCACACAACTGTAGAAGCCGTGGACATTCACTGGCAAAAGTATAAACAATAAATTAGGAGCATTTTTAGAAACCCCCGCCTCTCAGGAAATGTGAACTGTGGAAGCAGAAAAGGATCCCATTCCTGGAAAGCGACTTCCTTACCAACTCACACAAGGGCCAGGAAGGTGCCTGGTTCATTGGAGATAGTTTCTGCGGTATTTACTCTTCAGGGCTGGTCCAACCCCATTTTCCTGTCAGTTCTACAGACTCACATGTACTTTGTACTTATAAGTGACTCCAGTAAGAAGATGTCTGCCTCCTTTCCAGATAGTCCTTTATCTTATAAAGCAAAATGAAGTAAAAAATGAGACGGTGATCCAGATGCATTGACTTTCCTGAGCACACTTTGATTTTAGCCTTAAAGATGGTGGGAGCAGTGGTGGTGACTCTTCCTGATAGGGATTAAAGTATTACCTGAGTTTTCTGTTTTATTTTCCTTGGTGAGGGTTTTAGTTTCTTACTGCTGTGACAAGATACTTGACATGGCTTAAGGAAGGAAGGTTTTATTTATTTATGGCTTCAGAAATTTCAGGCCATAGTCTGTGGCTATGATTCTGGTCTCAAGTTCAGGCAGAACATCATTGACGGCAGGAACGTGGGGGAGGAGGCTGTTCGCCACATGGTGGGTATCAGAGAGAAAGTACACTAGTGACTTTTCTCAGTACTGTGACAAAATAATTGACTGAAGCAACTGGAGGAAGGATCTGTTGTGGCTCATGGTTTTCTGACAGGGAAGGCATGGTGGTATTTATTCATGATGGTGGGAGTGACTTTTGTTCATGGTGGAGGGAGCATGGGGAGGCTTGCTCACATCCCAGAGGAGAAGAAACAGAGAGCTCAGGCCCAAACCAAGCCTGGGCTATAGCCTTCAAAGCCCACCATTCCCATCTGGGGGACTCACGTCCTCCACTGAAGCCCCGCCTCCTAAAAAAAAGTTGTGTCACCTCTCCTCCTAAAAAGTGCCACCAACTGGGGACCAGTCTTCAGATGTGAGTCTGTAGGGGACAGTTCATATTCAACCCATAACAGGGAGGGACAGAAACCTGAGACCAGACCCAGTCTCTAAGGACCCATGCCCAGGGATCTAGGGGTCTGTTTTTATTTATGGTTTCAGAAATTTCAGGTCATAGCCTGTGACTGTGATTCTGGTTCTAAGTTGAGGTAGATCATGATGGCAGGAACGTGAAGGAGGAGGCTGTTCACCTCAGGGTGAAAAGCAGAGATAAATACACTATTGACTTTCCTCAGTACTGTGAAAATCGAGCTAGGATCTACTAGTTCCTCCAGTTCCCCAAAACCTCCCCAGATAGCACTACCAGCTTGGGACCAGGCATTCAGCATGTAAATCTGTGGGAGACAGTTCATATTCAAACCACAGTGGAAGGGCTAGGCATGGAATTTTATATGTGTGACTCAACATATCTTCACTTTAATTTTATTCTGGCTTTTTCCAACTTTGAACTAAAAGCAATGGAACCTTCCTTTTTTTTTTTGTTTTTCTTTTCTACTTCATTCAAAGCTTTAAATTGGTAGAGCTTTTTCAATTCAATTGTCATTTCTAATGAATACTTTGTTCAGTTAAATGGCTTTAGTTAAGTTGAGGGGCAATTTAGTTAAGGTGAGGGGCACTGAGGCAATTTAGTAATTTAATTCCACCATGTCATCTGGACAGGAATCCAAAGCCTGGGGACTGACGCCTTTCTGTTAATTAATTCTCCATGTCAGACATCTGGAACCCAGCCTCTTCTGCCTGACCTGAGTTGACTAATTAATTAAGCTGTGTTTGTAAACAGGCATTTTTCTCCCCCAGCACTTTTTTTTTAATATCATCTGTTTCTTTAGCCACAAGCTGGTGACCCTACTTAATGGTGAACTACCTAGCCAACAATTCTGTCTCCTACAGGCTCTGGACAGTTCCTTTGGAGGATGCCCAGCACTGGGCAAGTCCAGGCACTAGAAGGAGGTCAATAAGGATTTGTATGCAATTAAGTCACTTATTAATTATGTGGCCTCAGGCAAATTGCCACACATCTCAAAATGTCAATCTCCAACTCCCTCACCCCATTTCCTCCTGCCAAGTCTGCTCCTTAGCTTAGTGTATGGCACTTTCTCTCACTAGGCATGCTGGTCTGAGTGAACCCATAGTACCTTGCCATTGTGCAAAGACTGTTTAGTTTAAGCCATTTTTGCTTATATTGTTAACACATTGACCCCTTTATCCAACTGTTTAGAGATAATGTGGTAACTGTTGCCACCCTTATATTTTACAGGAAGAGACTCAGTCTCTGCAAAGAGACTGGGACTAGGTCCTATGACTAGTGAGAGACAGAGCATGACCATGTCTTCACATTCTTGGCCTTGAGATTTTGCTTTGAGACCAGGTATCCCCCTGACCTTCAGTGGGAAATGTGAAAGTAGATCCCAAACAGTGGGACTGAAGTAGAGGGAGGGTTATAGGAGGGTTGCCTGAAATAGCACCTCATTAAAGAAATCAGTGATAGCGACTGATGCTGAAGGTGTTGAAACACCTGTTAGAGAAACATTATCATATACGAAGGAGCATGCATATAGTCCAGCTGCTAAATCCCTTCGATAGCACCTTCCCTACCAGCCCACCTGCTTTGGCTGGATTTCAAGTATGTTGTTAACAAGTGTGGCAACTCAAATTTATTAACTAATTTCAAAAACAAGTACTTATGTTTCCACAGGTTGCTGCATGTCTGCTTCTTTTAACAGTCCCGTAAGGTTAGGAGAAAGGTGTATATACATACAGACAGACATAAAACTATACATCTTCTTCTTTGATGATGAAACATCTGAAATCCCTAGAGGCTAAAGTCACATGCACAGAGCTTGTCCGTGGTAGCACTGGACCTAAAATCAGGACTTCCTAATCTATGTTTAGTACCATTTCCACAAGACTACAATTAAGAGAGATTTATGGCAACACTGGACTTAAAGAGTGCTGAAGAATTTTCTGCTCCTTTGTCTCTTGATACCGTTTATTTTCCTTCATTTTGTGTGGGTGAGAGAGAGAGAGAGAGAGAGAGAGAGAGAGTGTGTGTGTGTCTGTCTGTCTGTCTGTTCCTGTGCATGCTAACAATGCACATGTGTGCACCTGTATTTGGAGGTCAGAGAACAACCTTGGATGTTGTTTCTCAGGTATGGTTTGCTTTTGAAATGGGGCCTCTAACTGGCCTGGAGCCCATCATGTGGGTTAAACTGCCTGGCCAAGAAGCCAAAGAATCCACTTGTTCCTACCTTCCCAGTGCTGGAATTATTAGTATGTACCACCATGTCCAGATTTTTAAAAGTAGGTTCTAGGGATCAAACTCAGATCCTTATGCTTGTAAGGCAAGCACTTTGCTAAATGAGCTATCTCTCCAACCCCTCTTCTCACTTTCTTGGCTTTGTTTGATACACATACACACACACACACACACACACACACACACACACACACACACTTTTTTCCCCAAAGGATATATTTCAGTCAATTTCTGCCATTTGGCAACTACCCTAAAACTTTCCGGAAGCTACCATTTTCCCACTCTGCCTTCCATTGTTGAGGAGTTTGGTCTGGGATCAGCTATGTGGTTCCTAGGAGTTTCACAGGCTTCACTCACCTGGCAGCGACAGAAAGTCTGACTAACCCAAATGGCCTCACTAGTGTTTCTGCAGTTGGCACTGGTATTCTGTGAGGCCCCAGTCTGTGTTTGCTCATCCTCAAGGAGGCTAGCCAAGTGCTCAGCCTTGACCGTCACATTCCAAGAGGACAAGCTATGTGCACCACTACTCATCAAATCTCTACATGTGTCACATTTCTTTGATATCCTATTAGCAAAGCAAGTCACAATGCCACATTCAGAGTCAACGCAACAAGGGATTACATGTAGGAAGGCATCGGGAGAAAGTTCCCCTTTGGAAATGATGTTCACTCATTTGTTCAGCTAATGTTTATTCAGTACCCGCTGTGAGGTTCTTTCCTACCATTTCCTATGGCAGCCACGAGGGATACAGGAAATAAGATCAGTCCTTGCCAACATCTCACAGTCTAGTGGAGGACCAGGTACATAGTGATGAAATGATTATGCTCTATGGCTGACTCAGTAATTGAGATGCACACAAAAATTTTGGAAGTGCCAAGGAGAAGTAGCACAGCCTTGAATCCAGCCCAGGGCTATGGACAGCAAAGGCTTCTTCACGAGTATAGGTTCTGCTTGAGCTGAATCCTAAAAGTGTCATCCAGAACACTAGGGGTTTGAAATAGAATTTGAGCATGAGCAAAGGCATTCGGTCAGCAAAAGCAGAGTGTGTTGCTATCAAACAAAATGAACAAGACAGGTGGGCTGAAGAGAGAAACCCTAAAGAAGCAAAAGCAGGAGGAAGGGAGGGGAGAGCGGAGGAGGAGAGAGAGGAAAAGGAAGGGGAGGGGAAAGGGGAAAGGCAGGGACAAATGGCTACTTTTCCAAGAAAGTTAGCTGTTGCTCTGTAGGTAGGAGAGGCACCGCTGGCTTAGGAAAAGGGTGAGGATGGGGAAGGGCCTGCATCTTAGAGTACATTGGGAACCAGAACTGAGGATGGACTGGAGGATGGTAAGGCTGGATATGGGAAAAGCAGAAGAAATGAAGAAATCCAGGCAGGAAGCCGTGTGTGGGAGAATGGATCCAGGATGGGAGCCTTCCCTACCACTTCCACCCTTCAAAGCTGAGGAAGGTATTCTATTTCAGTGTG
>NW_008329365.1:1023419-1037641 GCF_000622305.1 Nannospalax galili
TGGGTGGGGTGATGTTGGACATCCTAGTTTGGCAGAGCATAGTTTAGAATTTTGGGGAAAAACTATTTCTACATAATTATCAAATATTCTCAATCCATATGTTGACAAGGTAGATAGCAGAGCTTCCAGGCTCTGTTAGTATAAGGGATTTTGAATAGTTTTTATTTCAGATGTATTTATTTAGTGTGTTCACGTGTAGGGAGGGATACCTGTGCCATAGCATACATTTGGAGGTCAGAGAACAACTTGCAAGGGTCTGCTCTCTCCTTCTACCACGTACATCCCAGGGATTAAATTCAGGTGGTCAGCTATGGCAGCAAGCACCTTTACCCACTGAGCCATCTCATCACCCTTTCAACTGTTTTGAAGAGGTATGAGGGGACTGTCCTCTGAATTGGCAAGGTACCTTAGGGAAGAGTTAAGTCCCTTCCTGGATACCCATCTCTCAAAATGTTTCCCCCCTTAACCTCTATGGTCTTGTCAGCATCTTTAACAACTCTGACCTCTTCCACGTGAGCTCCATTAGTGCCTCAGTAATTCCACGTGTCTTTGCCATATGCAGTCCTTATTTTTTCCCACATATATTCACAGCCTTATGTCTTGGATTTCCCGGATGATCACACTTGCAATGATGCTGCTTCGTTGCCCCAGAAAGCACATTCATAATTATCAGTGTTTACATTCAAACATGTGGATTGGAAAACGTTGTCATTACACTTATGCAATATGTCCCTTCTCCTGTGTGCCTCCCATTTCTTTGTTTGACACTTTCATATGAGCATCCTGTAGAGATAAAAACAGCTCTCTGAAGACTCATCTGGCAAGGTCCTGGTCTGGTCCAGCTAGGCTTCTCTAGTTCTGAAAAATTTGCATGAGAACCTGATTTTGCTGGTTTAGTTGGCTTATTACGTGTGTGAAAATTTGCCTCACTTTTCATTAGTGTCTTGAGATGCACTTGAAAGTTGAGCTGCTCTAGTGTGTCTGCAATCAATAGGCAGATCTCTGCATATTTTTGAATTAACATTTTCTCTAAACATATTGGAAGCATTTGAAATTCAGACGAGGACCAAGAAAAAAGGGGTGTTATGAGATGGCTCAGGAAGCCGGGACAGAGCAGGTTGGGAAGCCAGCATCCTTTGAAGAGCAGTACAGTCACTTCTGGTTCTAAGAGGCCATTGTGATAACTCAGTGCCTTCTGAATGCTGGTACTGTTCTCATTGGTGCCATCCATCTCCCTGATGCTTTTAGATACCTGGGATCTTCAGTGCTGGGGGAAGTCCCAGGTGCAACTCAGCTACTATGGAGAACAGGAACCATGAGCTATTTGGCTCAGGGCTATGTACTGGGCATCATTGTTTCACGCTTTATGCTGTTCTTTGTGCCTGTCTGACATTTGAGGTGGCAGAAAGGAAAGGCAAAAGGCAAAACTTTGGTGTCAGATTGCCTAGGCGCAAGCCTTGATTCTGCTTCTTGCTTGCCTTGAAGCCCCTAGGTTGGGGTCTTATGGGAAGCTTTTGATCATGGGCTCTTGGTCCTGAGGAAGGATTTGTGGAAGGGGTACATAGAAAGTAGAAAGGGAGATGAAGGTCTGCCAGTGTCGGGAACTGGTAGCAGGGCTTGGCCTGTGGGCTAAAGTAGTAGGAGATGCCACGTGACCTGTTGCTGTAGACTCTGACTGACCAACAAAACAACCTGTTCAAAGCTTGAGGCCAGGTAGCAGATGCAGCGTCAAGGTACTGTGGGACCAACAACTCTAGCAGTTGCTGTGGGTCTCTGAGAGCTGCTTCTTTTGGACCCATTCAGACAGACATGTGTTTAGCAATGGTTGTGGAATCTGCTCATCACTGGGGACTCAACTTACCTTTTGGCTCCTTCAGGAGTCATAGAAAGTTGACAGTGGTAAATGCTAATTGCATACACAAAGCTACCATCTCTTACTCAGTGTGTACGATGTTCCAGGCATTCTACAGAACATTTCATGGATATTATTTCATTTAATGCTCACCAAAACTCCATAAATATATTGCCATTATTATCTGTTGTCCTTTATAAATGATACAAACAGTTCATTATAAGGACCATTTTGATAATAAAGAATAGATACAGAATGTGAACTGGCTTAAGAAAAAGTTCAGCATCATAAGGATATTGGGTTGTTGCAACACAACACAGTGGGAAACAGGGTGAGCTCCAGACGGGCCATACCAGGACCAGAACTCACATCGCATTTATCTTGTTCCTTTCTCTCACTCGTACTTAACATTCTGTGGCCACTGGCTTTACTCTTCTTTCTCCCCATGGGTCATTTATTCCTCCATCGTCAACACAGCACGGCTGCCCAGGGTTTCTGTAGCTTATGCAAAAAAAACAAAAAAAACAAAAAAAAAAAAAACCATAAAGAGCATTCTTCTTTTCCTTAAAGCCCCCCAATTCAAAAGATTTGACCCAGTCAGTCAGGTGTCCCACTGCTTTGAGTGATATGGTCCAGGTATACCTGGAAATATGATATTATGGAACTTGCACACAGTCCTGTGGCTGGAATTGAGGAAAGGACACAGGAGTGAAGGGAAGATGTAGAGGACAGGGGAGTTAAAGAGAGTGGCAGGGGATATCTGGCTGGTAGGCAAACAGTTCTTACCCACAACACAGAAACTTTAGACAACTTGCCCAGGGTCACACACAGCCAACAATGACAAAGCCAGGATTCCAAGTAGGCTTTTCTAACATCATAGCCTCTGCTCTTAACTAACACATCAAATCAGAATGAAGTGCAGTGAATGAATCACTTCCTACAGACGTGCATGCATCTGTCCTAGTCATACATGTAGACAGTAATACTAGGAAACACCTTGTCAAGATGTTGCTCACAGCCAGGCAGTAAGTCACAGTTCAGCATCTTCTCACATTGCATGCCTTTGCCTGCCTTATAGCTGTCATCTAAGGTTAAAGGTAGCAGGTGGTAACAAGTAGCAGTGGCTCCAGTGACTGAAGCCTGTGGCTTAGTTCCCACAGCATATTAGTGGTAGGCACCCCTGGGCCTACCACTGATGCATCAGTCAGCCAACTGTGTCCTTGTGCATGGTATCCACATGCCCACCGCAGCATGCTACAGGAAGAAGTTGGTGCATAGGTTGAGAGGTCCCTCGGAGCACCTTGCATGTGCTACAAGATGGCTGGGAATAAAGTTAGGTGTGGCAGAAGGGGGCTGTGGAAGGGAACACACCAATGAAGAAGGCAGAGCTGGGCTCTGTACTCAGCTCCTCTAAATCCCAGAAAGGGGACTCTGAGAATTGGCTTTCCAAAGATGGCGAAGAAAAGCACGGGAAGTTTGGAGTCCTTGGACCTAGAAGGAAAACATGTTGACTCCCTCAGCCTCTTTGATCCTGTTTATCAAACTATTTACAGAATGCTCTATAAACAAGACGATTAAAGCCGTTTGTAAAACATCTACCCCGGGAGGGGATTATGGGGCAATAGTACCTGATTCAATAGTAGGCTTTGGATTTAAAGCCTTTAGGAAAACCAAAAAGGCGGTAATTTTTATACTTGTGGTTTCTGCTTTTATTTTCTTGAATAAAAATATTGAATGAAGCCAAAATAATTGCATGGAACTTGTACTGACATTCAGAAATAAATTGAGTTATGAGCTTGGGATGTTATAGCTTGCTTTCCCCTTGCTATTTGGGAACAAAAATTGTTTTTCTAAGAATGAGTTAGGTACTTTTAAAGAGTTGTACTATTGTTTTTAATTGTAATAATTAGAAGAAGGTGGAAGCTAAAGAGAAAAATACCAAATACCTACAAAAACTAATGAGACACAGAGAAGTTAAATAACTTACCCCAAGGGTCACGAAGAATTGTATGACCACCTGCTACCATTCCACCTGAGTGACCCCACCATGAACTTCAGTGCCACTTGTAGTGAACCTCTTCACAGCTGAGAGGGCTAGCTGGAATGATAGGAAAGAAACAGGCTTGGTAGAGTTCAACAGGCAAGGAACAAAAGTCTTGGTCCCAGGGTTGGGACATGACTCAGTGCTTAAAATTTGTCATGTAACTGTGAGGACTTGAGTTCCAATCCTCAGAATCCATGGAAAAGCCGGGTGGGTGTGGTGGCTGCCTGTGATCCCAGTTCGAAGGAGGCAGAGACAGGGGATCCCCCAGAGCAAGCTGCCTAGCTAGACTAACCATACAGTGATCTCTGGATTCAGTAAGTGGCCTTACTTCAGTATAAAAGATGGAGAACAATTGAGGAGAATACCCAATGTATTCCACAAACATGTGTGCTCACACATGCAGATGCATGTTCATACACACATATGCATACTACATATACATACATATCCAAAAAATTGTACTTTGATAAACAGCAAGATTTTCTGTCTATATAATGGGCAGCTAGCAATATAGCAATGTCTACCTTTGGGTGAGTAGTGACAGTGAACTGATTCGACTCTGAAGAGCTGCCTGGCACCAAGCCCAAGGCCTAACAGCTGCAATTACTCCAATATTAGCACATCTCTGTTGGCGGTGTTATCTGAAATGACCATAACTGCTGCCTGGTATCCAGGGAATCAACAACTTTGGTTCCTGGCACCTGCTCCTACTCCACCTGCCCCACCCCGCCTCGTTCCTTCACTCTCCAAAGCAGGAGCTGTAGAGGCAGGAGTAATAGACAGTGAGGTTCACTAAGAGTGTGGAGGCTGGGCCGGCAGCAGTGGTGGATGCACACAGCTCCCTAGGAGCCTGGGGTCTTCTTAGAGAGGCAGCACCAGCCAGGGGTAGCATCTGGGGCCAGAGGTGGCAACTGAGATCTCAGTGAGATGACCACATGGGTCCTGCAAGAATAGCTCAGTGGGCCTCTCTGCTGCATGTGTGCCCACCCAACCCCAGCTTAGTGAATGGCGAAGCAGTTAACGGGCCAGAGGCAGTGATGGATCAAATTTAAATATGGAAATTATTTTCAAGCACATTTTTCAAAGTCTGGATTTCTAAACCTAGACGTGACTGGGTATGCAAATGATTGGGAGAAGGAGCAGCAAGCTGTGCCTGTGGCCTTGTTAGATGCTCACTGCAGCAGATCGTGCCAGAATACTCACATAGTTCACAGCAGCTGGGTCTGCATGCAGGCCAACTTTATCATCAGTAAGATGGAAGAAAAGCAGAGAGATGACTGGGAAGCACCATCCCTTTTCACACAAGGACAAGTGCTGTCTAATGGAGACTTGTAGCGGGTCTGTGACATCAGTCAGTAATTGAGAAACAGTACACTTGCACAAGGCAATACAAGGGACAAGAAAAAGAGGAAATGATAGAGCCCTGATCCTGCAGCACTGGATGTCCTACCCAGAGTCATGAATGTGCTTATCAAAGTAAAGCTCACATTTCAGTGTGATAACCAAAGGCAGAGGTTGGCTCACAAAAATTGTTATGGAAGATAAAAACAGCAGAGGGAGGGGTGTGTGTGTGTATGTGCGTGTGTATGTGTGTGCACACATGTAAGTTTATCTAAGCTGGGTGATCATAGAAGTAATGATGGCAGAAAAGAAGGCAGAACCTTCTAGAAACATGGAAGTGCCCGTGCTGGCAGAGGGAAGACTGTAGAATCACAGCGCTGAATCTGGCATACATTGAACATTGAAAACATACATGCAAAAGTAGTCTGACAAAGACCGAAGAGGGACATTTGGGGAGATGAGTAGATTCTTTTTAAAAAATAGTAAGATGAGGCTGGAAAGATGGCTCAGCAGTTAAGATCACTGGTTGTTCTTGCGGAAGACCCGGGTTTGAATCCCAGCACCCACATGGCAGCTAACAACTGTCCATAACTCCAGTTCCAGGGGATCTGACAGCCTCTTCTGTCCTCCACAGGCATTGCACAACATAGTGCACTTACCTACATGCAGGCAATACACGCATACACATAACATAAAAATAATAAATAAAATATTTTTAACAATAAAAAATAGTAAGATAGGACATCAAAATGGACATGGTGAAACATGCTTGTAATCCCAGCACTTGAGAAGTGATAACAGGATGATCATAAAGTCAAGGCCAACCTTGACCGCATAACAAGTTTGAGGCCAGCCTGGGACACACGTCCCTGTGCCAAAAACACACCCAGAGAGATAAAGAGATAAGGAGAGACAGAAACACAGAGAGAGACAGAGACAGAGAAACAGAGAGACAGAGACAGAGAGAAAAAAACATATTTAAAAAGACATATTTCTAGTTAGGTCGAGTGACCCACACCTGTAATTCTACTGTGTAATCCTAGCTTTTAGGAAGCCTAGCCCCAGGAAGATGACAAATTCTAGGGAAGCCTGGGCAACATAATAAGACCCTTTCTCAAAAAAAGAGAGACTTATTTTATGTCAAAAGATAAAACTTTGTGCATAGGAAAAAAAACTGAAAAAAGCCCAAAGACAAATCTCAGATTGGAAGCAGTGTTTCCAGCACATCTGAGGGATAAACGGCCACTATCAAACTGCACCAGGAGCGCCTCCCCAGGAGTAGATAAGACACAGCTCAGTGGAAAACGGGGAAAGAATGTGACCAGAGGGTAAAGACGCAAATCTAAATGAATAGCAGGTTGGAAAAGACACTCATTGTGAGGCAGAGATGAAAGTTAGGACAGTCAGATACCACCCTTCTCTGCTCAGACTGGCACGGGCATTTCACAGGAAGCCAAAGTTGGTGCTGGTGACTGCAGGGTAAAGGGGCTCTGCTGATAACAGTGTTGATTGCTTCAAATTTCTAGATTCTAGTGACATCCAGAATACTTTTACAGAAACATATACATATCCTCTTATTCTGCTTTTTCACTACTGGAAATTGATATGTTGGAAATACCAAGGCACGTGTGTGTGTGTGTGTGTGTGTGTGTGTGTGTGTGTGTTTTAAATATCCTAAACATTTATCTGTAGGGATATTACTGAATAAGTGAAGGCATATTATTCTTGCTACAATGCATGCCCCAGCCTATTCAAAGAATTAGAGGGCTGGGGAGATGGCTCAGTCACTTAAGTGTTTGCCACACAAGCATAAGGACCTGAGTGTGAATGTTCACCACACACATAAAAAAATGGGTGTGGTAATGTATGTTTGTAATCCCAGCACTGGAAAGACAGAGGTGTGTGGATCCTTGGAGTTCACTGGCCAGCCAGCCTAGCCTAATAGCCCCAAGTCCCAGTGAGAGATGTCGCCTCGAAAATGCCAAGTGGAGAGAGACTAAAGATGATGCCTAACCTCTGGTCTCCACATGCACATATGCATGCAGGCACACTTGAACACATACTCATCACACACACACACACACACACACACACACACGTGCATACAAAGAAATCTGTTTATTTAGTTGGAAAGAAGTTTGTATAACAACATCGGAAAAGCAAGTGATAGATAAATGTGGGTGATGATCTGATTTGAGAAACACACAGACACACGCACACTCAGTAACATATACCTCCTTATTTGTGGATATGCAGATGTACTTTGGATGGATTCAGGAAGTGGATGGCCTTCTAAATGTTCACTTGTTTACAAGAGATGACTGGCAATGGATACAGAAAAATAAAGATTGAAGAAAATGAATTTTTATCGTACTATCATAGACTCAAACCATTAAATCCTACAGTTTAAGATGAACAGCTGGAGAGCTGGAAAGTAGGATTGCCCTGTGTTCAGATGGCTCCTGTCAAGGTCTCGGGCCTGCTTAGGGAGGTGAGGTGGAGTCAGGGAAAGTGGTTGAACTTGACATCTCTCTGGGGAGAAAAGGGAATACAGAATTCTCTGCCCATCTTTTAAACTCTCTTAGAGAAATAACGGGTAGCTTTAAATTTCTCATTTTAAAAGTCAGATGAAGCCTTCAAATAAGCAGCAAGTGTTTTGTGCTACATCCAGATGTCATATCAAGCAAGAAACAAAAATGCTTTGATTTTTGAGAAATAACCTTTGACACCTAAAGAGGCTTTAATAAGTGCTTTTGTTCCAAGATCTTTAAAAAATGACTTTCTTTGGCCATGAGAGAGGCGGCCCAGAACGACTGACGCCCTTTGTTTGTCTGTGTTAGAAGAGCTCTGCAAGTGGTGCCTGTCCCGTCCCCTGTCCCTTTCCTCAGTGACACCATAGTGCGCACTACTGTGCATGTCCACTGTTCCTAGTGAAGGGACAGGCTCTGGGGCTTTCAGGAGGAACATGGTTCCTGCGGCCTCCCCTTGTGTGTGGCCTTGTCTGGGTGCTCAACGCTAGCTTCACTGGCAATAACAACTGAAATCTGTTGGCAGAAGAGAGGCTTTGCAGTCTTAAATTGCCATAGGCTGGACCCCCTAGAATTTCCACCAGGGGACTGTCAGGAGCCTGGTCTGCTGTGATGTGTTCTAGGTTTATAGGTACAATTCCTTCTGAGGAGAATTTCCCAGCTGAGCAGGTGTTCAGCTGGTACCAAAGGAATCAAAACAAGAACTCTAAAGAAATGACTCCACGTTTTCCTGAGAAAACTAAGCAAAGTTATTTTTTATTCTCTCTTGAGAAAGATGCTTTTGGCTCTCAGGAGATCTGTTTAGCTGTGAGTATAGGAGATAACTGAATTTTTTATGGACAGATGTTGCTATTAAATGTGCTTGTGGTAACGATGTTTGTTTCTGTTCACCTCTGAGGAATTCCAAGTGCTTTGCAGACATTCTCATAGTTCTTTCTCAAAGCTGTATTTTTCCTGATCATACTTTAATCTTGACTGTAAATGCTTCATTTGGCTTTTCACTTCAGATTTTCTCTGAAATAGCTCCACCTAACCTCATTTCTTAACGCTCTCTGAATTTCTAGGTTTATACACACATGCCTTCTCAGACTCCTGGACAAGACTTTGAGAAGTTTCCTCTCAGAGTCTGAGACGTCTCTGTTTGCCACTCTTTCTTCTCCTTCAGAGTTCTCCATATGTGATATTTTCCCTGTACATTCCTCTTTCTTCTGTATCAGTGTAACCCTTTATGTTTCGTTTTAATGGTTATCATTTATTACCTGTCTTGGCTCCACATACAAGCCGGCATGTAGCTCGGTAGTAGAGCACTTGACATCACTGTTTCTGGGCCACCTCTCTCATAGCTACAGAAAGTCTTTTTTATTTCTATTTTTTAATTAAGTGCCTTGGAACAAAAGCACTCATTAAAAGCCTCTTTAGGCATCAAACCCCAGCACTGGAAAATAAAGCTAATTTTAAGGTATTTATCTGAGCATGTCCTCTAACAAGAATCTGATAATCATAGAATATTTTTCAAAGATGACTTCTTTCAGTCCTCCATGAATTTGTTCCTTGAGGAAACAAGGGTAGAAGAGAATCATGACTTTAAGACAAGACTCTTGTGTACTAAAAATCAGTTATTGGCCTTATTTGATGAAATGACCACTAAGGACACCTCTTTCTTGATTGTAATCTGGTGAAATGCTCCCGAGAGTCTTTATCCAAAGCAGGTCATGGGATTATGAAATTATGTGGAGGGTATGCACAGCCTCTCACCCACTTTTATGAATATACCAAGTAAGGCTCAGAGTTTTTATAAATTTGATCACGGGCTCTGGAATAGTAAGAGATGTGTTTGGAGCTTAGTTTAGAAGACAAGTCACTGGTAAAATTACAAAAGAAAAAAAAACTGTTAAGGAAGGAGATAGCATGAAATTGATCGATTTGGTTGCTCTGAGCAGAGGTTAATTGATTAAATGGTAACAACAGGAGTGGGATGAGCGGCGGGAGCCTTGATGTCTAGTATTCAGCATTTACATGTTGCCCATCATCAGCCCAAGCCACCCAACCAATGCCACTGAGAAAGGATGTCAAAAAATGAGCACAAGCGAGCTTTCTCTTGAGGGTGATAGAGTAGATTGTGAACTCAGATAGGACTTTAGGAAGAAGAGAACCAAACTGGTCCAGGAGCTGGAGAACTCTTCACATCAAGATCTGTCACTTAAGTTACAAGGCCCAGCTCAAAAATATGGTCTCTTTGAGGCGGGGTTTTTTTTTTTTTTTTTTTGAGTTTTCTAAAAATGATCACTTCTACTCTGAATGCCAGAGTAACTATTTATGCCTCCCATGAGGGCGACTGTCAAGGCCTCACTTGATGATGTCAGTCAGGTTTGTCCCCTCTAGACCATGCTTGGAGGAGTGACTGAGTCTTACTGTTTCATTGTCAGAGCTGTAACAACATCCAGGCATGTCAGAGGCTCATCCTCAAGTCCGAACACTACATTCAGTGCTCACTTATCCTGACATTTTTGGAAATCCTCAAATTCTTTGTAGAAGGAAACGTTAATAGGGAGTCTATCTCACAGGCTAGCTATGATAATGAATGAGATTATTAGACAAATTCAGAGCCTAGCACATTTCATCCTCCAGTAAACATCACCGAGTCCTGTTGTCTCTGGCACACAACTCAGTGCCTGCCACACACTGGTGTGTAATTAATGGTTGAACTGAATTAACGAAAATGTAGATCCGATCCAGCTAGCCTGGTGGAATGTTGGGGAAGGGTTTGTGAGGAGAGAACTGCGTGAACAAATTTTTGTTGGGGAAATGAGAATGACATATTTAATAAAAAGTCAGCAGATCATAGAATTATAGGATCGGAATTGAGTTTTCCTGCTGAGTAATATGAACACAGAGCAGGGTAGCATCATCTGTGCCCTCCCTTCACCCCATGCGCTAGACACTGTAAGTCTATAAATACACCGTTTGTTATTACAATAGCTTTTATAGACAGCTGTTGATTGAAATATCTGCTTTTCAGCACAGTTGCTTTTGTAAAGAATCTAAATGCTAGGCTTTAAGAATAAATACTGTTGAAATTTATTCCATTTGGTTCAATCCATCATTCCATTTAATTTACATGTCTTCAAAACTTGATTCTTGAAGGCATGATGTCTTCAGTCCTCCCTAGGTTTTTGTTATCTGCAATTTTGTGAACACAACTTCAGTCTTGTTTTCTAAAACACTATATAGGTCACATCTAAGAACAGAGTCCCCTGACATACCACTAAAAACCTCTTCCTGTGTTAGCAATGATTCATTAAACAGTCTTTTCGAATATAGATTTTAAACTCCTTTTCAATCTATCAAAGTATGCAGTAATCTGTGCTGTAGTTTATCTTGTGCACAAGAATGTCAGGAGAAACTTTGACAAAATCCCCCCAGGGCAGCATCTTTTTTCCCACAGATACAGTAAGTCTGGTAGCAAAGAAAATGTACTGTTTTGTTTTAGTCTGCCCCTGATTGACCTGAGTTGAGCATTCATAAATCGAAAAAATTCCTTTTCTAAGTTCAACAGAGGACTGATGATGCATGGAATTGAAGTTAACTCTACGGACAGGGACTGATTTCACTGCACAAACCTTGAACATCTAGGTGAGATATTTCGGCACAGTCCTGAAGGCAAGGAGGAGTTGTTGAAATTTTCAAATACACAATGAATGATAAAGTTGTGGGTTAGGTTGTGTGCGTGTGTGCACGCGCGCATGTGTGTGTGTGTGTGTGTGTGTGTATGCATGCACATGCACATGGGTGTGTGCAGGTGCACACGTGGAGATGGATATGGGGTATCTTCCTCATTTACTCTCCACATTATTTTTTTTAATTATTTATTTAATAACCACATACTTAGAAGAAGCATCTCATTACAACAGCAATGACATATTCAATAACAATTTCCTGAGCTAAGATGCATCTCTTTCAAAACTGGCTGTAAATTTTTAGGTTTACAGCTGAATTTTTTGAGATAAGATCTTTCACTGAAACAGGAGCTCACAGATTAGGTTATTCTGAGGACAGTTAATTATAGGGATCCACCTGTCTGCCTCTGCAGAGTGAGGATTACAGCATACTAGGGATCTAAAATCAGGTCCACATGCTTGTGTGACAACAGCACCCCAGGTTGTGTTTAAGAAAGTCATTTCTGATCCTCCTGCCTCTGCCTCTTCAGTATACCCTACCAGCGTGTGCCACCACAACTGGCTGGTCACCTCAATAGATGCAGAGAAGGCCTTTGACAAAATTCAACATGGATTTATGATCAAAGTCCTAGAGGGAATTGGACTGGAGGGAACATACCTCAACATAATTAAAGCCATATATAACAAATCCACAGCCAACATCATTCTAAATGGAGAAAAACTGGAAGCATTCCCATTGAAATCAGGTGAAATTCTTGCAAAAGCAATAAGACAAGAGAAGGAAATTAAAGGAGTAATGATTGGAAAAGAAGAGATCAAATTATCCTTTTTTTGCAGATGATATGATTATATCTAAGGGACGCCAAATATTCCACCAGAAAACTCCTAGAAATTATTAACATGTTCAGTAAAGTGGCAAGTTACAAAATTAATCTACAGAAGCCTGTAGCCTTTCTATGTACCAATAACAAGCAATCACAGAAAGAGTACATGGAAACAATTCCCTTAACAATAGCTGCAAAAAAATATATTGGAATAAACCTTACCAAAGACATTAAAGACTTCTACAGTGAAAATTTTAAATCTTTAAAGAAAGAGATTGAGGAAGACATCAGAAGATGGAAGGACCTCCCATGCTCATGGAGTGGAAGAATTAATATTGTGAAAATGACCATCCTACCAAAAGTCATTTATAGATTCAATGCAATGCCAATCAAAATCCCCATGACATTTTTCACAGAATTGGAAAAAAAAACATCCTGAGGTTCATATGGAAGCACAAAAGACCTTGGATAGCCAAAGCAACCTTGAGGACTAAGAGCAATGCTGGGGGCGGGGATTACTATATCAGATTTTAAACTGTATTACAGAGGTATAGTCATAAAAGCAACATGGTACTGGCACAAAAATAGACCCATTGATCAACTGAACAAAATTGAAGACCCAAATATGAGTACATTCAATTTCAGCCACCTGATATTTGACAAAGGGGCCAAGAACAGTCACTGGAGGAAACACAGCATGTTCAGCAAATGGTGCTGGCAAACTGGATCTCTACCTGTAGAAGAATGAAAGTAGATCTGTATCTTTCACCTTGCACAGAAATCAATGTCAAATGGATCAAAGCCCTCAATGTGAAACTGGAAACCCTGAAACTATTAGAAGGAAATATTGGCAGTAACTTACAAGATATAGGTATAGGAAAGGATTTTCTAAACCAGACATGAATTGGTCAAGAATCAATAAATGGGACTTCATTAAACTCAAAAAACTTCTGTACATCAAAAGAAGCAACCAAGGAAGTGAAGAGAAAACCCACAGAATGGGAGAAAACCTTCACCAGCAACACATCTGACAGAGGTTTAATGAACTAAAAAAACAGAGAACCAAGACAAGAAGCAACCCAATTAAAAGCATCTTCAACAAATGGTGCTGGTAAAACTGGATCTCCAACTGTAGATAAATGAAAGTAGATCCTTATATTTAACTTTGCACAAAAGTCAACTCCAAATGGATCAAAGACCTCAATGTGAAACAGGAAACCCTGAAAGTATTAGAAAAAAATATTGGCAGTGTAACTTACAATATAGGTATAGGAAAGGATTTTCTAAACCAGACATCAATTGGTCAAGAATCAATAAATGGTACTTCATTAAACTCAAAAAACTTCTGTACATCAAAAGAAGCAACCAAGGAAGTGAAGAGAAAACCCACAGAATGGGAGAAAACCTTCACCAGCAACACATCTGACAGAAGTTTAATGAACTAAAAAAACAGAGACAACAACAACAACAACAACAAAAAAAAAACACAAAGAATCAAAAAGGAAGTGACCCAATTAAAAGATCAGCCAAGGAGCTGAATAGAGAGTTCTCAAAAGAAGTAAAGACAACCAAGAAGCATCTTAAAAGGTGTTCAACATCACTAGTAATTAGGGAAACACAAATTAAAACCACTTTAAGATTTCATCTTACCCCAGTCAGACTGGCTAAGAGCAAGAGAACAAATGATAATGTTGGAGAGGATGTGGGGAAAGGGGAACACTCATCCACTGCTGGTGGGGCTGCAAAGCAGTGTGGAGAACTCTTAAACTACAAATGAACCTACCATTTGAATGACTTATACCACTCCTTGGCATATACACAAAAAACTCATCCTATTGCAGAGACACTTGTACATCCATGTTTGTTGCTGCTCTTTTCACAATACCTAAGAGATGGAAGCAACCTACCTGTCCCTCAATTGATGAATGGATAATAGAAATGTGGTTCATTTATACG
>NW_008329365.1:1038252-1039557 GCF_000622305.1 Nannospalax galili
AAGGTTTATCTGAGAACAATTGGTCTTTGCCCAAGATTTACCTACATGGCACACAGTAATTAAAATTAACCAAACTGGAGGAACTAACCTTTTTGAATGTTTAACAGACATACTTTGAGGCCTATACTAATTTGGTCAGAGGGACATAAAGGACAGTTTTTGCTCCTTGCCCTCCTAGGTCAACTAGTTCCACAGGACTATGAGCATCTCTCACCTGGGTCACCTGTCCTCTTGATCAAGGCCATGGAGACCCTACGAGATGGACTTGAACCTGTGTGTAGTCTACAAAGAGGAGGGTCAACACAGAGGAAACATTTCCTCCATGCTTCCAAGCTAAGCAAGCCATGATCGAGCAGGACCTTTGTCTTATCTTCACATCAGCGGAACTGGTAAAGAAAGGAGCCAGGGGCTCCTCCCAAGCTCATGTGACCCCTGAGGAACAGATCCTCAAACGACCTTAAGAGTAAAAATAAATTGGTTTATCTGGGCCAAATGTATGGCCTTAAACACCCAAAAGGAAAGTATAACCAAAGATTTAAGGGACCAATATAATTACTTAAGAGTCCATATCCATAGCTAAAGGCTACATATCAAGCAACAATCCCAGATAGGAGATACATTCTTTTGAGTTGTTGGCCAGGGTAGCCCAAGGGACTCCCAGATAGTAACCCAGCATAGAACTTGGTAAAGAACAGCAAACCCCAATCTTAATCTAAAGGAATATTGACAACCGATTGCTGCTAAACAAGGAACAGCTGACCTTCCTAAAACAAAGACCTCTAGATAGGCTGACTAATGATTGCTGCTAAACAAGGAACAGCTGACCTTCCTAAAACAAAGCCCTCGAGATAGGCTGACTAGATTCACTGATGGACAAGTAGTGGGGAATGGCTGGGGGTGCTGACAACACAGCAGACAGAAGCAGGAATGACAGAGTATAAGGGCTCTAGTGGGGGGAGGGAGGCTATGGGAGGGTGTCATCTGGGAAGTGCATGTATAGATGAATAAGATAGTTTGGGATGTTCTACGTGATATGCACAAACACAAAAAAAAATCAACAAATTTTAAAAAATGACTTATTTGAGGAGGAAGCATAAAAATTTACATCATGATAATTAGTAGAGGTGAAAAACATTAACATTGAAATCTACCTGATGACTTTATATCCATACACAGGTGCCAAGGATCCAAGAGCAACCGACCATGACTAGTAATAATCATATACATACAGATTAGAGATGCATGCGCCAACATCTCAGTGTTAGTAGCAAAAACAATGAGTCTTTCTGCAAGGAACAATATATT
>NW_008329365.1:1040121-1041491 GCF_000622305.1 Nannospalax galili
ATTATCAACAGCGAATCTAAAAATTTTATAGCCACTTTTGAAAGAGATGTATCTTTGCTCTGGAAACTGTTATTGAGTATTTTAAAGCTGTAATGAAATGCTTCTTCTAAAAAAATTAAAAATATATATATAAAGGGGGGAGTAGAAGAATTTTGACATTTCTGTAACAATTGTTCATATTTTCTATTGGTGACACAATTATAGATATAGGAAATACTGATAGGGTCTATTGCATCCACCACTGAATAAAATGCTGATTTTCAGTTTAAAAAAAAATAGAAGGAACCATATTAGTCCAACAACCTACTGACAAATTATACATACAACTAGATCAAGGAATATAATATCTGTCTAGGCAAGGTTTATCTGAGAACGTTTGGTCTTTGCCCAAGCCTTATCTACATGGCACATGGTAATTAAAAGTACCAGACTGGTGGAACTAACCTTCTTGGATGTTTAACAGCCATACTTTGAGGCCTATAATAATTTGGTCAGAGGGACATAAAGGACAGTTTTGGTTCCTTGCCCTCCTAGGTCGACTAAGTTCCAGGAGACTATGAGCATTTCTCAAAATGTTCTGTAACTGTGATGAGTCACCTGCCCTCTTGATAAAGGAGGCCGTGGAGACCCCACAAGATGGACTTGAACCAGTGTCCAGTCTACAAAGGGAAGGGTCAACACAGAGGAAACATTTCCTCCATGCTTTCAAGCTAAGCAAGCTATGGTTGAGTACAACCTTTGACTTGTCTTCATATAGACAGAACTGGTAAAAGAAAGGAGCCAGGGGCTCCTCCCAATCCCATGTGACCCCTGAGGAACAGATCCTCAAACGGCCTTAAAAGTAAAAATAAATTGTTTTATCTGGTCCAACCGTAGGGTCTTAAACACCCAAAGGAAAGTATAACCAAAGATTAGAGAGGTCAATATAATGTTTTAAGAGTCCATACATGTAGCTAAAGGCTTCATAACAAGAAACAATTTCAGACAGGAGATACCTTCCTTTGAGTTGTTGGTCAGGGTGGCCCAAGAGACTCCCAGACAGTAACCTAGCATAGAACTGGGAAAATGAACAGCAGACCCCAACCTTTTCTAAAGGAATATTGACAACTGATTGCTGCTAGAAGAGGAACAGCTAACCTTCCTAAAACAAGGATCTCTAGATAGGCTGACTAGATTCAGTGGATGGACAAGCACTGGGGAACAGCTGGGGTGCTGACAACACAGTGGACAGTAACAGGATGAGAGAGTATATGGGCTCAGTATGGGGGAAGGCTATGGGAGGGTGCAATTTGGGAAGTGGGTATATAGATGAATAAGATTGTGTGGGATGTTCTGTATGATATACACACAAAAAAATCAACAAATTAAAA
>NW_008329365.1:1041514-1041964 GCF_000622305.1 Nannospalax galili
CCAGCACTCGGGAGGCAGAGGCAGGCGGATCTCTGTGAGTTCAAGGCCAGCCTGGTCTACATAGTGAGTTCCAGGATATCTGGGGCTATAGGGAGACCCTGTCTCAAAAAGACCAAAAATAAAAAAATCAGATACATAGAGATTAGAGACACATGTGCAAGCATCTAATTGTTAGTAGCATTAAAAATGAGTCTTTGTAGGAAACAGTATATTTTAAAATGAAATGATCTTTTTTTTTTCAAATTTTATTTTCAAGTTTTTTTTTTTTTAGAAGCATTTCATTACTAATATATTCAGTAACACATTCCAGAGGAAGGATACATCTCTTTCAAAGGCGGCTATAAATTTTTAGGTTCATAGTTGAATTAATACAGTCATGCAATATTGAACTCAGTATAAACCCTGTAAGACATAAAATTGAATGAGTTTTTACCTTTTAAAGAAGATCTC